>NC_044916.1:30410351-30500854 GCF_003576645.1 Ipomoea triloba | reverse complement strand
GGGGGGGGGGGGGGGGGGGGGGGGGGGGGGGGGGGGGGGGGGCGGCGTACGACAAGGCTAGCAAAATGTATGGTAAGGGTAGTGAGGTTGCGAGTGGCAATGTCTCTTAGTGATGGTCGGCGAGGACCTCGATAATATCTTGGGACTTGGGCCACGAAGGATAATCTAGTAGAGAGGCTTGGCACCTGGCAAGACATTGCATTCATATGGTTGGGCCGTTGGGGATGACAAAGCGATGTCGTTCATGCACTTTGTCAATGACATGTGGCTTCAAGACTCAAGAGTAGTATAAAATGGAATTAACAACATCATCAACTATATAATATATATTATCTCCTCTTGACTTCTCTCTTAATCAATGGGGCAGTGTGTCCTTGAAATATGTGTCAACTAGTTAGTAGCCGTCATCAACTAGTTTTTTTTTTTTTTTGAACACCAAAAGGAAAACTTTAATTAAGCCAAGTCAAGTTTAAGAACATGAACAATGGAATGAGACGGGACCGAAAGGCAATCAACACAGTTAGACATAGACAAGACCTCCGTGCTAATAAATGGGCGACTTTGTTCGCATATCGCTTAGCAAACAGGAAGCTAATAGTAGTAAAACTTCTAGCTAATTCATTCATATCCTGGATAAGGAGATCGAACGATGATAACTAGTTTGTTGATTTGGCTACTTGCACCTAATTTGTACCTTTATTTATCCAAACTCTTGTAGTCTGATTACTTTATTTTAAGGGTCGTAGATCCTATTAATTCAATATTATTTTAAAACTCATTCCCCGATACCTACCTGACTTTATGATGTGTCTAATATATTAAAAATCATCATTAACCAATACAACTAACTTTTAAAACTCTATTATAAATATACAATATATTTTAAAATTTCATATGAAATTATTAAAATTAAAAAAAATTAAATATAATTATCACAGAAAGTTAAATTTTTAATTTTGTTTTTCAGTAATACGCATTTATATTTTAAAAGTGATTCAGCTTGGCGGTCAAAGTTTGAAAACATGGTCAAGATAATGAGCGGAATTGTGGCGAAAATACATGGACATAAAGCAATAGAAATCCAGAGAAAAATGGGCACCCACTAAACAGTAACAAGCAAATAATGTGTGGATGATCCAAAACATCTCAGGATGCATGCGTTCATTCTTCATTCTTCTTCTACTATAAATAGAAGCCTCATCAGCTCGATCTTCATCGGCAATTCATTCAATACATTTAGTTAAAGCGCCTCCTCCGCCTCGGGGACGAGGTAGCTTTAGCTTCTTGTTTTTTTCGTCCGTTTGGTTCCAGTGCATTACCAGGAACCAAAAAAGAAAAAAACAAGAACAATAAAATACAGTAGTACTAATAAAAAACCGAAAATAGAGAAGAAACAAAAAATGTCTCCACCACGTAACATTCTGTTGTTGGCCGTGGCTTCCTTGTTGGTCGTGTCGGCAATGGCGGGCGGTCCCCGGAGCGTCACATATGATCGGAAATCGATGATCATCAACGGGACCAGAGAGCTTCTCTTCTCCGGCTCCATTCACTACCCCCGTAGCCCGCCGGAGATGTGGCCGCAGATCATAAGGGATGCTAAAAAGGGAGGTTTGAATACGATTCAAACATACGTGTTCTGGAACATTCACGAACCAGTGCAAGGGCAGTTCAACTTTGAGGGCAATAACGACTTGGTGAAGTTCATAAAGCTGATCGGAGAAGCGGGTATGTACGTGACTCTTAGGGTCGGACCTTACCTGGAGGCGGAATGGAATTTCGGAGGGTTCCCTTACTGGCTTAGGGAGGTTCCCGGCATCATTTTCCGTTCATATAATGAACCTTTCATGACCCACATGAAGAGATACGTCAAAATGGTCATCGATTTGATGAAAAAGGAAAAACTATTCGCCCCTCAAGGTGGCCCCATCATTTTGGCACAGGTAAAATTCTTGCTGGTTTATCCCTTTAGTCTTTTACCTGTCAGGGTTTTTGTAATGCATACTCTCGGATAGAGTGATTAGTGACTGATTCTGTTACAATAGATCGAAAATGAGTACGGCAATGTGCAACTGGCATATAGGGAGAATGGGAAGAAATATATTAAGTGGGCAGCAGATTTGGGTGTTGGTCTATACAATGAAATCCCATGGATCATGTGCAAGCAAAAGGAAGCCCCTAATACAGTGGTTAGTTACGTTAATTTTCTCTATTAACAACGATATGTCTAGAAATTATTAATAAACTTATGAAAATTATTTTGATTGCGTGCAGATCAGCGCATGTAACGGAAGGCACTGCGCAGATACATTCCAGGGCCCTAATGGCGATGACAAGCCTTTATTGTGGACTGAAAACTGGACCGCTCAATATAGGGTTTTCGGTGACCCTCCGTCCCAAAGGGCTGCCGAAGATATTGCGTTTTCCGTCGCTCGCTTTTTCGCCATCGGCGGCAGCCTCGTCAACTATTACATGTACTATGGTGGAACAAGTTTTGGTCGAACAACCTCCTCATTCGTAACCACTAGGTATTACGATGAAGCACCCCTTGATGAATTTGGTAAGCATCTAGAAACTCGCTGTCATTATTTGACGTACTTTCATAAAAACCCGCCCTACAACCTTAATTCGCTAGCTATAGAGTAAAGGGTTTATATATAATTTCAGGTTTGAGGAGAGAGCCAAAATGGAGCCACCTAAGTGATGTGCACAGAGCAATTAGATTGGCCAAGAAGCCTATGCTTTGGGGAAACCAGACTGTGGAGAAGGTCGGAGCGGATATTGAGGTAATTAATTAATACATAGAATTGATTTGATTGAATAAATAAGTAATTAATTAATTTGTCATCTCTGCAAATTACATCATTATGTTAAAAATTTGAACAACAGATCGTAGTTTATGAGCAACCAGAAATGAAAATTTGCGCCGCCTTCTTGACCAACAACCACACAAAAAAACCGGCCACCGTTGACTTCAGAGGCGCTAAATACTATCTGCCCGAAAAATCCGTCAGCATTCTCCCCGATTGCAAGACTGTCGTTTACAATACTCAAACGGTACGCACGTGCAAAATTTACATTTCATTTTATATATCTGGTTCGGTTAATAACAACTGGCGTTTGTGGGCCCACGAGAGTGCAGATAGTTTCGCAACACAATGCAAGGAACTTCCACGCTTCAAAAGTTGCAACCAATCTGAAATGGGAGATGTACCAAGAAAGCATCCCAACCGTTGAACACTTGCCAATCAAGAACCAGGTCCCACGCGAGCTCTACACATTGGCAAAAGATACCAGTGATTACGCTTGGTACAGCACCAGGTAATTTCACTCTCGAGGGATCCTAGGTTGTTGAATAATTGCATGCATGCAATCTCAGACAATGAATTAACGTACGTACGTGTGTGACAGAATTGATTTTGATCGCCGTGATTTGCCGATGAGGAGTGACATCCTTCCAGTCATCCAGATTGACAGCCTTGGCCATGCATTGCTTGCATTCGTCAATGGCAAATACGTTGGTAAATATATATATATTTTCATCTATGTATTTGTACATGCATTTATATCGTAAATTGATTGTTTTTGGAATGGTATTAGGGCACAAGCATGGAGACTTCGTTGAGAAGAAATTTTTGTTCAAGAAGCCTGTTGAGTTGAAGCCTGGGCGTAATGACATCACAATATTGGGCACCACAGTTGGACTCCCGGTAAATCTATCATTAATCTATACTATGTTAATTAATAAGATTAGCGCATGATGAAAACGTAAGTATTAACGTGCATGATGTTTATTGTAATAATACAGAATAGCGGAGCCTACATGGAGAAGAGGTTTGCTGGACCAAGATCAATAACAATCCAAGGTTTGATGGATGGGACCCTTGATATCACCATGAACGTCTGGTCCCATTCGGTACGTGCTTTGCTTACTTCAAAATTATATATATATATAATAATCTCATTAAAATTAATTTATAATGTTTTAATTTTACCATACTAAACTTTGGGTTTCTTATAATCACTGCAGGTAGGTCTTTCGGGAGAAAAGCTCGAGTTATTCACAGAAGAGGGAGCCAAGAAGGTGACGTGGACTCCATTGTCGAAGAAAACCGGACCCCTTACTTGGTTGAAGGTAAATTTTCTTTAAGTAGTCAGGTAAAAATAAATATTGACCCTTCACAAATTGAGGCACTATGCTGTTGTCATTTTGCACGCCCTAAAATACAGTCATGGCGACATGATATGATGGATTGGAATAACTGATTTCACGTTGCATGCATGCAGACATATTTTGATGAACCAGAGGGCAAAAACCCAGTAGCCTTGAGAATGGAGGGAATGGCAAAGGGCATGATTTGGGTGAACGGCAATAACCTCGGCCGTTACTGGGTCTCTTACCTCTCCCCAATCGGAAAGCCAACTCAAATGGAGTATCACATCCCAAGAGCATTCTTGAAATCCAAAGACAATTTATTGGTTATCTTGGAGGAAACCGGCGGGAACCCAGAAAGCGTAGAGATCCAGACAGTGGACCGGGACACGATATGCAGCATGGTGCCGGAGTACGCGCCGCCGCACGTGAAATCCTGGGAGAGAACCGGGAACGAGTTCCGGCCGACGGTCGAAGATTTGAAATCCGGCGCACGCCTAACCTGCCCTGACGACAAAATCATCAAGAAAATAGAGTTCGCCAGCTTCGGTAACCCTGACGGCGCGTGCGGAAACTTGTACGCCGGAAACTGCACTTCGCCCAACAGCCTTAAAGTCGTCCAAACGGAGTGCCTGGGAAAACACCGGTGCTGGGTTTCGCTGGAGAGAAATGCGTTTGACGAGGAAGGCAAGGACCCCTGCCCCGACATTTACAAGACTCTGGCTATACAGGCAAGCTGCGGACGGGATTAATCAAATGGCTGGAAATTATTGTACACTTAAATGCATATTAAAGTGGTTTGCACTTTTGCCGTTATTTGTTACCTGTTATATGTTGTGTCTCAAACGCTCATTTAAGGAAACTTTATATATATCTCAATTTTTGGTTCAGCGTTTTAGTACGTACGTAACAGTGTGACACACCATAGTTTCTACTTCTCAATTAAATTTACATAAGTGAAGCGTGTTATAGATACAAAAAGATTTCTACTTCTTATTAATCAAAACTAATCAAATGAAATGTGTTACACAACTACATAAATAACAATGTTAAAAATCTAATATCAAAATGAATACACTTATATTTTCATATAAGAATTGATAATTGAATTGTTAATTTGTTTAATTAATTAATTATATAATAGTTTCACAATATTTGAGCTAAATAATTTAAAAATCCTTGGAATTGAAATGGTGTAGGCAAAAAACTAAGAAGCTAGAAAATAGTAAAATTAAAAAGTTTGTATATGTAACCTATATAACTTAAAAGGTAGGGGCTATTGACCTAACACAATTTTTATTAACATTATTGACATCGTAGACGAGTAGATATACTCTGATTAGTCTCTATGAAAACAATTAATAACTAATTTAACTCTAATATATATAAAAAAAGATTATATGTTTTCTACTAATTTCAATATATTAAAATATACTGGAAAAAATTGTCTATCAAGTAATGAAAATCTAGTGAATTCTATTACTATTTTAAAAGGTATATGTGCTTTGAATTTTAAGAATTATTTTATCTATTTCAATATATTGTACGTAAAATATGTGCATTTGCCACATACACATAGACGATACATATTTTTAGGATAGTGACAGAAGAAAAGTGTGCACTTCCCTTTTACATATTTTTGCTTATAAGAAGTTGGTAATTATTTTTACTAGTGAAATAGTTCATCATTTTTTGCTCATTTAGTAAAAGCACCAAATGAGTAAGAACTATTTGTGCATTTATTTATTTAGAGTGATGAGTAAATTTCGCAATCACTAATTTATGTGTGTATATATTAGGTAAATGTCACCTTGCAATTATAGAGGTCTCAAACTACTATTTCACTATATTCAGTTGTCATTAGGGGTGGAAATAGGCCGAGAGCTTTAAAAATTTAGGCCTGGGCCTGCTATGGAAATCTAGAACCTGAGCCTAGGATTTTTATGCCGTGGACCCAGGTCCACCTTGTAAGGTGGACCTGAGTCTACATTCACATACACTATACTATATATTCACACTTTGTAAACTATACATTCACATATTACAGGATTATATGATACTTTACATTCACACTTTGTAAACTCCACATTCACACATTACAGGATTATATGTTTAGTAACTATATTACCATTGTTATGCATTCACACATTCAAAACTCTATATTCACAGGTCCTGTACTCTATATTCACAACTTAAGAACTCCACATTCACACATTACAGGGCTACAAGTTACTAGAACTTCTAAACTCTATTACAGATTCACACATGCATAACTCTACATTCACGATTTCTATACTCTACATTCACACTTTTAAACCTCTACATTCACACATTTCTAGGCAACTCTACATTCACACAATCATAAGTCTACATTAACGATTTCTATACTCTACATTCACACTTTGAAACCTCTACATTCACACATTTTTGGGCAACTCTAATTCAGCAATGTGTTTACTAAAACTACGTCGTTTTGTCTTTTTTTTTTTTTTTAAGGTGGACCTGGGTCCACGGCATAATTTGCCCTGGCCTAGGCTTGGGTCTGCATGTAGGCTTTTTTTTAGACTCAAGCCTGAGCCTACAATTGGCTTAGCGTTTTTAAAAGCCTATTTAACATACAAGCTTTTAAAAAGGCTTCAAAATAGATCATAAATAGGCTTTGAGTCTGTTTAAGGCCTCCATTTTAAGCCCTTTAAAGTATACCTGTACAAAATTTACAAAAAATACCTAAGTTCAATTGTATTATTATTTGTTATCCTATATAATATCATAAATAATAAACAATCAACTCACATAATTAAGTTGCGATATTTCACTAAATATTATAGTTGAATCATAATTTAGAATGAGATTTTTGAGGTGGAGCGTTAGAGTTTGGTAATTATATATACTTGCGATTGTATTGTATATATAAAAATATATATTAGGTATAAAATAGAACACACACACATATATAGGCCAGGCCTGTAGGCCTGAAGGCCGAGCCTTGTATATTTAGGTCTGGCCTGTTTAGTTTAATATGCTTTTGAAATTGGCTCAAACCTGGCCTTTTTACTAAACGAGCTAGGCCTAACTAGGCTTTAATTAGGCCGGGCCATAGGCCCCTACAAGGGGTCTGACCTATTCCCACCCCTAGTTGTCATGAATATTATATGTTAAAAAAAAGGTTGTCGGTAATGAGTAATCTAGATTGGTTTATTTTATTCGCATACTAAGACCACAATGTGAGATTTACCTAGTACGTCCACACTTAGGTAGTGAAGTGATTGAGGGTTTTCCTCGTCAATTAAAAAAAAACACTCAAATTTGGGACTAATAATCACTCTATCATGATCAAATGCTTCGCATTATGTTTTGATTCAAATACGTGACATGTTTTAACAATGCACTATACCAAAATTAAGTTATAGCTAGTAGTAATTAATTAATACATACACAATTAATATTTGGCAAAATCTTGAACTCAATTCTCCCAACCTCCATCTAAGACATTCCATAATCAAGCTGCACCCCACCGTAAGCTCTACAAAATACTCGTATTTAATTAGTTCGTGCCCTCATAATGAATATGTACAGACACACAAAAGAGTAGAATTTGACTTGGCTAAGCCCAAAAAAGTCAGACTCCATTTTGTTCAAGTCAAAACTAAACCTCTGATTTATAATTAATTTCTTCATATTCTCCTTACAAATGTACGTGGCACTATAAACATCACTCTTGATTGAATTAATTTCATCAGATCAGATCAGATGCGTTTTCAATTCATTGGTATTTGAGCTCAACCACGACTCTGAATGAATACCAAATTATATTTATAGTGCATATATCGAGATGGATGGGGTGAAAAATTAGGTAAGGGAGAAATGAATGAAGGGTCATACATAAGAAGAAGGGCGCGGCGGTTTGGTTTTACGTTGGTTGTCTCTACTCGTGACAAAATCGACAAATTTAAGTACTAAAACCTAATACATTTGCATTATATACATTATTCATTTATAGCATCCAATTACTGAACCTTTTGTCCACCAAAAAGTAGGTCACTTGAGACCGACCTAATTTTGCCAATCAAAGTGGTCTCACATGCCAGAGATCAGAGATAGCACAGCTTAGGTATGCAATCAGATTTTAGGATGCCCACGAGACTTTGTTCACTATACCTCTTTCCTTTTTTCTTTTTTTCTTTTTTTTGTTTTGTTTTGTTTTGTTTTTTTTTTTTTTTTTAAACTTTGTTCACTATACCTAAGCACATGACATACGACACCTACTATACCACTCCTTTACTTGCTTCCCATGTGCCATATTTTGATTTTCCCCTCACAGATATTTCACTATTTCATCCTAACACCCCATTTATATATCCAACATCAATCAGTTAACAAGATATATATATTTTTTAGTACACTCTATTACAATGTAATATCTGTTCATAGCTACTTTCTCAACCAAATGAAACACAAAGAGCTAATATCGCCTCCAGTAAAGGTCGAACCCACCCCACCGACGTGGGGTGCAACCGAGTGGCACTAGACTACAAGATATAGTCCTTCCAAATAATTTGTGAACAAAAAATAATAAATTAATGAATAAATAACATAACACCAACTTCCAACATCAATATATCTAGTGTGTAAAATCAACCTAACCAATCCAGGTGATGAGCGTCATTATTAGCCGCACTGATATGCACCAAACTTAATTAATTTTTTGATGTTTGATTACAAAAACTGATCTTATCGATGAGGCATTTATACGTTGTAGTCATATACTAAAGAAAACTATCTAATATAAGAATACTGTAATTTTTTAATTACATTATTATTATTTTTATCATTTGTTAATTAGTTATTCTTAAACTCTTTTTACTCTTTTTGCAAGCCAAAATATTTTGCGGATAGATATATGATTCATGATTTTTAATTTAGATAAAAATGGACAAGTCTTTAAGGTAGGTGTGATTTTTTTTTAGAACTACTGACTTTAATTTATTACAATGTAATATGTGTCTATACATACTTTCTCAACTTATTAAAACACAGAGTCAATCATTAAACTTATTATGACCTCTTATTTAGGAGAACCACAAAAATATCATTGAGTTACAGATTACTTAGCAGTAGGTGTAGCCGTGTAGGTGTGATATTTAGAACACTAGAAGAGTATAATTAAAGAAGATCAATATATAGCCGAAACGTTGTCATAATTCAACATCAAATGAAAGGTGGCGCTGTTTTTGGACCATGCTAGATTGATATTTTTCAGAGCTGCGCTAGCGGACATCTGATCTCTGTCATCTAATTAAACTTAGTTGGTGAGATAGATATTAAAGTTTAGTTTCATCTAATTCCTAAGACCAGCTAGTTGTTATCAACGTTATTTTTTAAAAAATTAAATAGAAAAGCCAGTTGGAGCGGAATCATATCGGAATGAAAATTAGGGATGTCATCAATTGGTCATTTTAGACTTACTTTATCAGACCACTATCAATCTTATCCGTTGTTATATAATAGACCATGTTACACACAACATTATATCGGATCATAGCTGTCAAATGAAACTATAGTTTAATTAAAATGATATTTTAGTGTTATTATAATAAAACTAGTGTGCATGAAAAATTAAATTAAAAAACATAGCTCAGTTAATAATGTATATTGTCAAATGAAACTGTAATATAATTAAAATGATGTTTTAGTATTATTATAATGAAACTAGTGTGGGGGAAACGGTAACATATATTGTCAAATGAACCTTAAGTGTAATATAATTAAAATAATACTTCAACATTATTATAATCAAACTAGTGTGTGTGTAGAAAATAAACTAAAAAATATAGTTCATGCAATAATATAATATATATTGTGAAATGAAACTATAATATTGCTATAGTGAAACTAATGTGTGTGAAAAATGGAACTAATTAACAAAACAAAGCAATATTGTCAAATGAAATTTTAGTGTAATTAGAATGATACTTACTTCATGATCTACAGTAAAATTGCCCAAACTTATGGCTCAACTAAAAATTTTGATTTTTTAAATGTCGCAAATTCACGCTAATAAATATAAACTTATATATCATTCCGTCAATCTAAACCTACATTTCCAAATTTCAACTAAAAATAATTAATATATTTACACTATAATATAATAATATAATAAGTTTTTTTATATTTCATTATTTATTTTCATAAAAAAATATTTTATTTTATAATACATTTATTAATATATTTATTTAAAAATTTAATAAAAATATATTAACGATGAGCTTCCATACAAACACCATATATAATTTATTCCACATTACTTGTGAAACAAAGAAGTGAAAGAACAACCTTAAGTGGCTTAAATTATTGGGCTAGCCCTCTAAATTTCATGTTACCCTGTTCGGGCCACTGTGCTTATTGTGATAAATTTTTCGCCCCCAACTACAAAATTTATTGGTCTTATTAGCTTGGTTGAAAATATCGCTAGACGCTTGGACTATTTTTAGAGATTGAGTCTTGAAATATATGACATAGTTTTTACTCATACCAAGGATACTTGAAGAATATTATGCAATTTCAATTCATGCCAAGGGGTTTAGAGGAATATGCCATAGTTTTGACTCAATCAAGCCAATGAGTCTTGAGAAATATTAGACAATTTTGACTCATGTCGATAAGTCTTAAAAAAATATATGATAAATTTAACTCGTGTCAATAAGTATCTATCAATTTTCTCAATGAATATCTTAAGAAGCTGTACATTATTTATTCAAATTTATCTTAAAAAGCTAGACATTTAATTTATTCAAATTTCATTGTAAGCACAAAATTTTCCCATTGATATATGGCCTAGGTCTACACGAAATAACCATATATATATATGGGTTTGATCTCTATGGAAATGTGGAATTTAAATGCTCAAAATAAAACTTTGAGAATTTCGAAAGGGAATTTTATTTTGATCTTTGAATAAAAATTTAAATATTCTTCTCCACAAATTAAAAGAGAGTTCATATTTATAGTGGTGGAAATACGAGATTCCAATAGACTTCAACTTGCTTGATATTATCTCAATATTAATAATTAAATATTTGAGATAATATAAAGTCTTACCTAAAATGTATTATGTCACCATTATATTATGTCCAGATTCATGATCTTATTACAATTATAATATGTAATTTGACGAAATCTCTATCAAATAATTAAATTAATATAATTAGGCAAATAACATAGCCCAAATTAATTCAATTAACAAATATGTAAGCTCTATCAAATAATTAAATTAATATAATTAGGTAGATAACATAGCCCAAATTAATTCAATTAACAAATATGTAAGCTCAAATAGCTCAATTAAGATGCAATTTAATATTATTATATTATTTAATGCTGTCAATATTTCCATGTTATAATGTGCAATAGTTAAGTTTAAGATAAAAGAATGTAATTTATCATTGAATTACACATTAAGTTTCTTCTTTAATCATATGATGTATAAATCTTTACAAGTTTGTTAAAGTTTGGGGTGGATCACATTATGAGTTACACATTTGAAGGCTCTTTATTAATTGGTTGCCTAAACTTGAACCACAAGGCTTTGATGAAAAGTAGCTAATTTGAAAATTGAGAAAAAGTAGCTAGTAGAGAGAAATAAAGATACTAGAAGAGTGGAAGGTGAACCTAAGCCCACATATAACTACAACCATACCTACACACCCATTTTCGTCCTTATTGTTTTTTTTTTTTTTTTTTTGGCCTTCTCTTTCAAATTGTACTATCTCCTGCCTGCCTGTGTTCTACCAACTTATAATTTAAAATCCTCTTTTAAACCTTTTCTCTTTTACGAATTATGATGAAGTTAGGAGCACACCTATACACTACCCCAAACTACTTGCAACTAACTCACTACAAATAATAATTAACTATAACCATCATTTCACCAACCTCTTATTGAATGCTAGCTCAATTATTTTATTGAATTTTGCACCATTTCAACTAGTGTAGCTTGGTTGAGAAAAGCTATAGTTAAAAAAAATTAAATTTGTAATTAGGATGAAAGATTTAGTTGAATATAGAGATGTTTGTTATATATGGTGGGAGTTGGGAGAGTTAGCTAACTAATATGAATTAAAAGATGTGCATAGTTTGGAGTTTAGTCGAACGAAATTGAAGGCTGGTAAAAAGGGAACATAGTCACAATTATCACATGCAGCTTGTCTTTAATTACTACACTTACTTACTTACACCTACTAGAAAGTTACCCGTCTGATTTTTATATTTGTATATAGTTAATAATCATATCATTCCCGCTTTTTTGGTTTTCATTTTCCTACTCCTCTTTTATTTTCTTTTAAAACAAAAACAATAATGACCAGCTTATCTCATTTTTTAAAAAATTAAAAATATATATTTATCATCAACACACAAACATCGAAACCAATAACATACTAACTCTGTTGTTGCTCATCAAACTCATTATCTCCTATTAAGAGAATGATCTCTGATTAAGAGAGTCACTCCGTGCCACTAGAGTATAAGGTCATTGAGCTTGTTTTGAATTGATTAATTAGATGCGTGGTGACATAGAGTAAGAGTAAATAGAGAAGTGTATGTATAGCAAGTGTAAATAAATATAAATACGTGGATAGGCAAGTATGTGGTAGGAGTAGATAGTTAGATATGTAGGGTAAGTAGATGATATAAATTGTTAACAGTAGAGTTGCACATGTATGATTGTGATAAAGTAAAATATAGCAGGATTGTAGGATGATGATTATGATTCAAAAATGATGAATAAAAGAAAGAGAGAGAGAGAGAAAGAGGGCGCACCGGCAACAGCCACTCTCACCAACTCGCTACCTTCTAGAAGCAGTTGAGCTCACTGGTCCCCCCCACCCCCTTAACCCCACACCTCACCTCACTCATCTATCTATCTATCCCCCTCCCACTTTTCTTTCTCTCTCATCTTTCTCTATATACAATACACACAGTCAAAAGCTTATATAACCCCCACGCATACTATTATATATCCACTCCATCTCTGCTAGCTCAACTCCATCTCCACCGCCGCCGCCGAATTCAATTGAATTAGTGAAGAGTGGTGCCGGAAAAAAAAGTTGTGAGAGGGGGATTTTAATGGGAAGGTCTCCTTGCTGCGAAAAAGCTCACACCAATAAGGGAGCTTGGACCAAGGAGGAAGATGAGAGGCTTATAGCCTACATTAAGGCCCACGGGGAAGGCTGCTGGCGCTCCCTCCCCAAGGCTGCCGGCCTTCTCCGCTGCGGCAAGAGTTGCCGCCTCCGCTGGATCAACTACTTGCGCCCTGACCTCAAGCGCGGCAACTTCACCCACGAAGAAGATGAGCTTATTATCAAACTCCATAGCCTCTTGGGCAACAAGTACGTTACATTACGCTTCATCTTCTTCAACTCACTTCCCCTTCAATTCAAATGATTTCTGTTAGGATCAAACCCTTATCACTATTTACATTATTGCCTTTAGGGACTTTATGATATACTAGACATGACCTCTTTACTTGCCCTGTCTCACTTATAGTAACGGTCTGAATTAGTTATTAAGTGAGGAATTCATATCATTTTGGTTTTTGCTTAATTATTATGATAGGTGGTCGCTTATCGCCGGAAGATTGCCGGGAAGAACAGATAACGAGATAAAGAATTATTGGAACACCCACATAAGAAGGAAGCTTTTGAGCCGAGGGATCGATCCCACCACCCACCGCCCTATCAACGGCGGCGCAGAGCCGCCTAAAGAAACCACCATTTCTTTCGGCGCCGTAAAACCAGAAGACGCCGAGAATAACAATTCGATTCCCGGCAAGGATTCGGAACCCAAAAAAGAAGAAAATAAAGAAGAAACATTATTATTCAAGAGTGAAGAGCCGCAGGTAGCAGAAGCGTGCCCGGACTTGAATCTTGAGCTGAGAATCAGCCCACCGTCGTCCGAAGAAACACGGCCGCCGCCATTGCCGTTAGAAGCCGCCAAATCAGGCGGCGGCGGGAGGGTCAACGGGCTGTGCTTTGCATGCATTCTGGGTATACCGAACAGCATCGACTGCACTTGCAACAACAATGAAGATTACAGCAGCGGCAGCAGCAATTAGCAGTTAATAGTGGTGGCTATTTGGCCTTGCCTTGCCTTGGATGGACTACGGAGATTTGGGGGATATTTTATTTTATGCAATCATCATCCAATTTTCATCTTGTATAGGTAGGACTAATATTTAATCCCAATGCCAATATTAGCACCACCACTACAAAAACAAATACATACCATACAAAACTTTAATGTACCATCGCTTACTATACATTATATTGTCCCCATTATAATATATGATGGATCATATTTGCTATTCACAATTTTTTTTATTTGATGATAATTCAAATTTTATGGTTTCGTCGGACTAGATCCTGGACCAGTCTCGGACTTATGACTATTATTAAAAAATTTATTATTATATGATGGGAGTTGGATATATGTGGTAAGAATTGGGTGAGGGGCAAAAAGGTAATATATATAAATGGGGTGTAATGGATAAGCAGGGAGAGGATGAGAGGGGGGGTTGGAATGCAATAAAAACGCCATAAAGATGATGTAAAATGCGTGAAGGAACTACCAACCAAACTTGGCTTCGTGCAGCGCAGCGGTGCAGGGGGTACCATCTCCCTACCAACCTAACATTTTTGTCTTTGGACGTGACCTAACAAACCCAACCTTTATAATATATACCCAAATTATTAGGGTATCCAATTTTTTATTTTATTTTTTGGTTTGTTTTTATTTTGAACGCCTGCAGTAAATAATCATGCATTGTAAAAGTACTAGTTGGGAGGGAAGGCTCCCCACGCTTACCCCTACCCTACTCCCAAAAACTTTTTGAAAAAAGAGTTAAATTAGTCCCCAGATGAAGCGTATAATGCAATTGAGTCTCTAAATAAAATAAAATAAAAAAAAAACCTTCATTTAAATCCCTAAGCCTGTTAAACAGTTTGATTAAATTCAAAATTACTTGTTTGGCAGGTTAATGCTTTCCAATGCTAACATGTATCTCTTTTTTAATTTTTTGTTTATCTTTTTATTATTATTATTATTTTAAATTCTCATACAGCCACTGACTGTACTCATTCAAGGACAGCCACGACTGTGAAAAAATGATGGTCATAGCTATCCGACAGCCATGACTATAAAAATGATAGTCGTGGTTATTCGGCAATCACGATTGTCCTAAAAGACGGCCATGGCTGTTTGAGACAACCAAGACTGTCTAAAAAAATTCAAAAATTTTGTATTTTTTTGACAACCATGACTGTCTCACCAGACATCAATGACTATCTTCATTCTGCTAAGGGGTTTGGTTGGCATAAAAATACTTGTTAATTATACTGATACAATCATGTATTTCATACATGATTTACTAGCATGGTGTTTGGTTGGCATGAAATTAAATTCCATGGAATTGGAATTCCTAAAATTTGAGAAAAAACATTTTATCTTTTGATTGACGAAAAATTTATTCATAAAGAGTGTGAATTCCTCAAATTTGAGAAAAAAAAATTTCTTTATCATTCTTTGGTATATTTTTTTCCACAACATTTGGAAAAATAATATTCAACCTAATTAGACAAAATTACCTTCATACATCTTTATTATATTTTTTGTGTAAGGGTATATTTGTTTTTTATAGTCATTATTCATTGACAATTCGAAATCAAGCAAACCAATGTAATCAACATTCCTAATAATTTTTTTTCCACAAATCAAATAATGAATTCAATTTTCTCAACAATTTCTTTTATTTAGCAGTGACATAACCAAGTAACTAATTAAGTCTTTTCCTAAAAGCAACATATCTACTCCATAACCTAATTATTAGTTTTTGATTAATTAAGAATAGACTAAAACTACAAGGCCAGCAATAGTTGCTAGGCAACAAGCATGGCCTCCATCTAGAAGGATTGCACTCACCACCTAATAGCCCTTTTATAATTTGTCGTTTTATAACACATCTTTTTAAAAAATAAATAAATAAAATAAAAATCTGACCCACTAAGTAATAATCGACCACGTACGGAAGTACGTATTAGCAATATATATAATCATCACAATGAGAAATCTTAATAGTGTCATGTTTTATACATCCTATTTGTCGGCCACCTTCGACAAATATCAAACAAGTCCATGAAATGATAAACTGATAGAAAATGAGATAATGAGTTTTGAGAATTGTAATTACACATGTTGTATTTCATTTTGACGTATCTAATTCGATTAATGATATTTGATTCAAACTGTTTAAAGATAATACTCAAAATAGTTACTCGGCTATGTCATAATTTTTCATTTATTTATTGACTATTTAATTCATTCAAAATAGTTCGTCGACTATACAAAATCTACTCAATTTAGTGCACGGAAAGACTAAATTGAGTGGATTGTACATAGTTGAAGAACCATTTGGAATAAAATAATAGTCTAAACTAGGATGAAATTGAGAATTATAAAATAGTCAGGTGACTATTTTGAATATTAACTCAATTATTTATATATAATTCAATTATTTGCCATATTTAATTAAGTATATCATATACACACTATCAATTTAGGAATGACAAAAACTTGTGTAAGATCGTCTCACAAATCTTTGGTTCGGGTCAATATAAAATGTAATACATATACTAGCAAATGTAATATTAAATTAGCAATAAAATTTTTATTACTTATATGAAAAAATGTAATACTTTTACTTACGTAAGTGTAACATTACTTATAAGGCATCATTTTTCATCAAAAGTGTCACTTTAATTCATATATTATAAATTAATTAATATAAAATTCAAACTTTGTTAGTATTATATATATTATTAATTCAAACTAAGAGTACTTGACCCAAATTCATACTCGGTACAATGTATATTAATTCAAAGACTTTTAACTCATGAACTAGCCAAACGACCAATTAGCTTGAAAGGTATATCCTCCTTTTTCTTCTACTTATTCTAAACTTGTAGAAAAATGGATTAAGAAAGATTGGGAAATTCCACCTCATGCTCTGTAATTAATGTCTATACATGTTTGGAACCAAATATAATATTTTTCAACATGATAAAAAGACTTCACAATGAATAAGAAATTGAATTAATTAAATATAGAGATTTTAAAATTATTTTTCTATATTTAAAAGTTGACCTAAAAACTTTTGTATCAGCTATGTGTTCCACTTAAATTAAAAGGATATTGACAACATACATTTAATATTTTATACAATGCCGCTTTAATTTTATGGTTGTACAACGTACAAGCCAATTTTTTTTTTTCTTTTTTGAGTGCTACTCACTCTATTAATTGTAGTATCTGTTTGGTTTGAGAGAATTGCAATTCAATGGAATTATAGTTCTCTCGCATGGCGTTTGGTTGGAAGGAAGTAATTATGGGGGAAAGAATTGTAATTCAGTTGAAAAAAGAATAAGGTGAGAATAAAGTATGAATTCAAATTACAGTGTTTGGTATGCATGAATATGATTACAAGGAATTGAAATGGAGTAAGTGATACAATTGCTTAAATGCCCTTATGTAATAATAATAATAATAATCAAAGGGTATTATTTGAGGGGTAAAATTGTCTTTACACTAACAATTTTGCCCCTCTTGAACACCAAATTGCAATTCATGGGGGGTACCCCATGAATTGCAATTCAACATATCGACGTAATTTTGACATCCAAAGAATTGCAATTAAACTACACCCAACTTACATCCAACCAAACACCCCCTCAATTCATTGAATTACAATTCATACCCCCTATGAATTGCAATTCAACCATACAAAGGAAAAGAAAAAAAGAGTAGAAATAACATATTTGCCCTTTTCTTTCTTATTATTACGAAAAGGTATTTTAGTCTTATATCACTTCTTCCCTTTCCTTTCTCAATAATTATATTCCTCCCTATCAAACAATGTAATTTAAATTCACTTTATTCTCGATCACCTTATTCTTTTCTCATCGAATTACAATTCAAATCGCTTCTAATTTCTTCCTTCTAATCAAATGCAGTGTTAGTGTCGATCAGCACCTTACAATATATATATATATATAAAGGAATTTTAATTTGTTAGATTTGTAGCTAGCTGCTACCAAATCCAGCACTTTCATTGTGCTTAAAAAGTCAGACTTCAGAGCACGAGTAGGAATATTGTGGTCAGTCAATATATTTAATAATATTGTTGTCGTTTAGACATAGTCTAACTCGTTTGATATGATGTTGAAGCAATCTAATTAAGATTGGTTCATGTACCAGAATTCCAGGATTGACGTATATCTGTGGTTGAAAAGTGAAAACATGAAAATTGCTTACACCAACAATAATAATACAACTGCGTGCTTAATTAATTAATTTAAGTGGACTATATATATATATATATATATATATATATATATATGTAACATTATTGCATGATTAATTATTGCGACAAAATTAAAATTGTCAAAGACAGTGAGGGTGTACAGTGTTTAATTTCCAAGTCAGAGATATCTAAATATTCGTGAAGCTAACAACCCAGGCCAGTTGTTTTATAAAGCGACATTATATTGATTGCGTTTGCATGCATGCATGCCGACGAATGTAGTAGTAGAGACGTAGATCGCTACCGAGTAAGCTTTACAATGAAATAGTTAATATTATATTATTAATATAATATAATATTACTTGGTTAAAAGAAGCCGTCATCCAAAATTTCTCCATTCTATAACATGCACTACTTAGTTAAACCATGTTTTCATTGACAGCTGCGTCAACTAAAATAATTCTTGTAGTATGAGATTATATTACGGTGTTAATTAATTTTTGTCGAAATAAATTGATGCGGGACCTAAATTAAACCTTAAAATCTCAACTAATTAAACCAAAAATTCAATCTATTATTACTCGAAAATCCTCGTCCATTCCGAAGCTAAGACTAACCATGAAATCAGCCCACCACCTCTATAGTCTAAGCTACTTAATTACTCTGTATTATTATGATTAATGTAATATAAATGAATAGTGGTGGTATTTTGTTTGAGTGTGTTTTCACGTGGCTTTTAACAAGTCAAAAAATAAACGTATTGTACTACAAGATCCGAAAGAATAATGAGGGAGATTTTGTTGGTGCTTTGTTTCTTGGTTGGTTCTAGAAATAGTGGTAGGTAGGTGGGCGTTCGCGCTTTCTGATACGCTTCCCAAATCTTGGTGGGGTTTCTCATTTCTGTCGGGAATTCTACTATATAGACTCTCATTTTTACTTTTTGACGTGGTAAGATATAATAGGTTATCTTGGGTCTCAAGAAAGGTGTCAACATCAAATTTTTGTGTGAAAGAATAAAGGTATGAAGTATAATTTGGGAGTCCAAGTAATATTTTTTCTTCTGCCAGAGACCCAAAATCCTCCGACGTAACCCATCCAAGACAATACAATAAGGCTTTCTTTAATTATTTTTCTTGCCTCATTCATCGATTATATCTCATTCTGCATAGTCGCTTTGCAAAATTTGTCTTCATACTGGGGTTGTTTCTTTATACATAGTGCGTAAGAAGATGAATTTTTTACAACGTTTTACGGATCTGTAGGGGTAGTTTTAATATATACCTTCATTTTATTTTCTACTTTTTACTTTTTAATATATTCATTAATAATTTGTTTTAGGACCATCATTTATTTCTTTTTTTCTTTTTTAATTATTATTTTTTAAATCTAATGAGATTATATGGCAGCATAGTGTGTCACGTAGTCCTACTTGTTATTGGTCATAAGTCATTATGACCTGATCGACGTATTGTAATATAAACAATTTACTTGGGCTCACTTAAAAGATCATCTTCTACTTACTCAATTGTACTCATTCATTCACACTATTTCAATAGTTGCTCGAACCGTTCTAATTTTCATCGAACCAATCAACCCGCCACTTCCGAAGTAAACAATATATGTGTAATGCACACCTCTTTACTCTCATAGTGTACCTCTAGGTCCCCAACCCTGGTCTAATTTACACTATCATTATCCAATCAATGCAAATCGCGTGACTAAAAAATATATATTTTTAGACGAATTCTATTACATGGATTTTCAAATCTTACTCCTTGATGTAGCGGACACTGATAAGCTACTTTTTCATGTGGATTTCAATATAAGTGTCTGCATCAAGATTTTGTGTAAGAAAGTAAGAATTGAGAGAAAAATGAGATTATTCTTTTTAGAAGAACAAGTTTTGGATAGATGATTGATGGGTAGAAAAGACAATGAAAATGGATAGTGAAGTGAAATTATAATGAAGAGGCCCACGTTGCATGCGGCAGCTACTTTACCTACCTAACGCCTAACAAAAAACCAATCTGTGTCGAGGGAGGCTAAAGAGACGGGTCGGTGAGATGATAGTGTTAGTGAAGAATGGGATTTGATAATGAGTGGTGGGAAGGAAGATATAAAGACGACAGTATAATTGCGTAAATGCTATGCTGGCTGAGTGGATAGCTGTCTCCTCAACCATGGTCGCTGTCCACATTACCGTTCAGAACAGGCAACCATAGTCCGCTGCTAATATTCCAATTACCAAGATAACAATGAATTTATGTCCGCATAATGTAGTTTTACTGTTTTTTTTTTGAGTACTACTGACTCTGTTACAATGTAGTATCTGTTCATAGCTACTTTCTCAATTCACTGAAGCACAAAGAGTCTATAGTTGCCTCCACTGAGGCTCGAAGAGTGCCACTAGACCACAAGATCTTTGGACATGTAGTAAACTGTTTACTAGGTCTAATAAACTAAAAGCACCACAGATAAATGAAACCCCAACCTCTCCCTCTGTCGTTATAAAAAAGGATAATAATTTTCTTAGCAAGCAACGGTCTATCAACATTCAACTGTGTAATATAATAGGAAAAGTTCAGCAAATCACACTTTTTTCTAACACCAGATTTAACAGTTCACATGTTGAGGAAAGCATCAAAATAGTAGAGTCGAAGACGGTGCATTTTTTCTAGAACTAGGTTTCCTTTGCCGGACCCTTCTTGGCAGCTTCTGCAGCTGCTTTCTCTGCCTCAATTTCAGCAACAATCGCATCAATTTCAGCTTCCTCTAGTTGTCTAAGTCCATGCTCCTTTGTCATGACAGCAACTTCTATGTTCTTTCCACCACTCTCAACAACCTTAGTTTGAAAATAAAACAGGTCAAATTAGATCCTCAAAGAAAATCTTAACATACTTCCAACTAAATCTAACAACAATCATATCAACTACTTGCACTAGAAGCTGTGGACGCAAAACACAAGACAAGATCAATAATTTTAAGTTGAATATGGCCAGGAAATTTCCTCACATGACTAAATGATTCAAGCTTTCACACCAAACGAAATAAGTGCTTTTGCAATGTCTCAGTCTAACCCCATGAATTAGACTAAAGGGCTTTTGGTAGCCAGGAAAGTTCAAAATTTCAAGAGAATTTAAAAGGTGGGAAAATTATTCGTTCAATTACGTATTTATCCTTTATGGCGCTAGGTTAAAAGTCTCTCATAAAAATAAGAAATTTGTTTCCGACCATTACGAAGGATAACAACACTGCTTATCAAAGAAATTTGCCTTTGAACACTTTTTACATATGTATTGTTTTATATTTTGAGTATTCTTGTTGTAGACTTGAACTTTTTGGCATATGGTTTATCAATTATCCGCTATGTTTTTGTTTTTTTTTTTTTTTTAAATGTTGTATATAGCAAGGATATTAGGTATTTAAAAAAAAAAAATCCTAAGAAAGCTTAACAAACCAAACATTAACACCAAACATGTTAATTAATTTTCCCTACAAAGTTATTTCCATCAAATACATTCTTTGGAAATATTTTTCCGAGAATTTAATTGATGGGAAAGTACCAAAATGCCCTCTTAGGTTGTGTTTGGTTGGGTTATTTTGTACCCTACTAAGGGATTTGATACCTATTACCGTGTTTGTTTGCCTACTTTTGTTGTCCTATTATTGGATTCAAATCCTTCAATAATTATAATTTATAAAACTCATTCCCCTTTCAATCCCCTACTTTTGAACAATGAATCAAAAAAAAGGAAGAAAAAAAATAATAAAAGATCATTGTCCATGTATTAAATAAGGAACTTTAATATATATAGACATATATGTATGTGTGTGTGTGTGTATATATATATATATATATATATATATATATATATATTTTATATATTTATTTATTCTTATTTTTATTAATTAATTAATTATTTATTTATTTATTTATTTTTATTCCAATCCCCATTTGCTATCAAACAAAGAGAATTCTTCTACTTAACCTATTACAACTACCAAGTATTTGATTCCAATTACCATTTCGATTCCAATGTTTGAACCAAATGCGCCCTTAGCATGGAACAGGTCTAGGAAGCCCATTATATATGCTCAGTGAAATGGTAAATGAGGTTCATAAAATAGGTAGCTTTTGTTTGGAATAATCCAACCCAAATAGGAATTAACTAAACCAATGAACCTATATAAATTAGTACAGATTGCACTGGTCAGGGGAAATTGCATGTTAGGGGGGCAGTTTGACACAAGGCACTTTGTATCAGGGTAATAACTTCACATAGAAGATACTCAACCCATTAAGAAAGCCCACCTCCCATAAGTGAAGGGGGAAAAGAAAAAGATAAAAGAGGCTAGAATAATGATTTTTTTAAAAAAAAAAAAAGCTAGTTTCATGCTTCCATTGTTCCATCCTTCAACATTGGTCCATCTCCTTTCCATTTATTTTACATTTTTATGGCCCATATACTTCAAGTTAACTAATTTTAAGGAAGAGAGATTTTTTAAGAGGAAATGATTTCCAAAGTTTATGAGAAACTTTCATGATATGCTAGATATTGCTAATAAAAAATGCAAAATATATAGGTAACAATAAAGCAGTTCCAATGAACCTTAGTAAATAAGTAGCATGCACAAGGAGACTTACTTCAAGCAAAGCACGAATGGCTAGCTTCACAGTTTCCTGGCCAGAGGTTTCCTTGTAGTTCTTTTCAAGAAACTCCCGGATTGAGTTGGAGTTCCTCCCAGTTGCATTGGCCTTCCATGCTGAAAAAGTACCTGATGGATCTGTCTGATAAAGAGATGGAACGCCTGTGTATGGGTCAAAACCAATAATCAAGGTAGAAAGACCAAATGGTCTTACACCACCACTTTGAGTGTATTTTTGCTGAAGGCCAGCAATATAGCGAGTTATGTACTCAACGGTAACAGGATCTTCCACAGTGAGCCTGTGACTCTGGCACTCAATGCGTGCTCTATTTACAAGAACACGTGCATCTGCTTTAAGTCCAGCACAAGCCAATGCAATGTGATCATCTAGATTTACGATTTTCCGTACAGATCTGAAGAGCAGAATATGCAAAATACATAATCAGCAGCAGCTCCCAAACAGCAANTATATATATATATATATATATATATATATATATATTTTATATATTTATTTATTCTTATTTTTATTAATTAATTAATTATTTATTTATTTATTTATTTTTATTCCAATCCCCATTTGCTATCAAACAAAGAGAATTCTTCTACTTAACCTATTACAACTACCAAGTATTTGATTCCAATTACCATTTCGATTCCAATGTTTGAACCAAATGCGCCCTTAGCATGGAACAGGTCTAGGAAGCCCATTATATATGCTCAGTGAAATGGTAAATGAGGTTCATAAAATAGGTAGCTTTTGTTTGGAATAATCCAACCCAAATAGGAATTAACTAAACCAATGAACCTATATAAATTAGTACAGATTGCACTGGTCAGGGGAAATTGCATGTTAGGGGGGCAGTTTGACACAAGGCACTTTGTATCAGGGTAATAACTTCACATAGAAGATACTCAACCCATTAAGAAAGCCCACCTCCCATAAGTGAAGGGGGAAAAGAAAAAGATAAAAGAGGCTAGAATAATGATTTTTTTAAAAAAAAAAAAAGCTAGTTTCATGCTTCCATTGTTCCATCCTTCAACATTGGTCCATCTCCTTTCCATTTATTTTACATTTTTATGGCCCATATACTTCAAGTTAACTAATTTTAAGGAAGAGAGATTTTTTAAGAGGAAATGATTTCCAAAGTTTATGAGAAACTTTCATGATATGCTAGATATTGCTAATAAAAAATGCAAAATATATAGGTAACAATAAAGCAGTTCCAATGAACCTTAGTAAATAAGTAGCATGCACAAGGAGACTTACTTCAAGCAAAGCACGAATGGCTAGCTTCACAGTTTCCTGGCCAGAGGTTTCCTTGTAGTTCTTTTCAAGAAACTCCCGGATTGAGTTGGAGTTCCTCCCAGTTGCATTGGCCTTCCATGCTGAAAAAGTACCTGATGGATCTGTCTGATAAAGAGATGGAACGCCTGTGTATGGGTCAAAACCAATAATCAAGGTAGAAAGACCAAATGGTCTTACACCACCACTTTGAGTGTATTTTTGCTGAAGGCCAGCAATATAGCGAGTTATGTACTCAACGGTAACAGGATCTTCCACAGTGAGCCTGTGACTCTGGCACTCAATGCGTGCTCTATTTACAAGAACACGTGCATCTGCTTTAAGTCCAGCACAAGCCAATGCAATGTGATCATCTAGATTTACGATTTTCCGTACAGATCTGAAGAGCAGAATATGCAAAATACATAATCAGCAGCAGCTCCCAAACAGCAAACCATTATGTGAATATGAAATGGTAAGTGCAAGAGAAAAGCAAGGCAAGCACAGATAACAGATAGAGATTGATGTATATATTGATAAAGGATTAAAGGGTGAGATTCTTGACTTGAGAAATAAGGCACATTGTCATTTGTTAGTTCATACTAATACAATTACAATCACCTCGCAATTGAATTTCACACAAAACAATCAAATTATTAAGCTAACTTCTCAAACAATGTGACTAAGGCATCCTGTGCATTTCCTTAGATAAGTGAATATATGCATTACTTATCTTCCTTTCTGTTCTCCTATAGGCACTACAGACTTATAAGACAGTTTTCTTTCTATCTAGGTAGTTCACCAAATGTAAGCAATGCAAAGTTCTTTAACAACCCAAAATTCATTCTAGAGTAGGAAAAATGCCAAATCATATGTTGAGAAGCCTACGCGGCAAAGGGAGTATATTGTTCCAAAATTTGCATCTTTGGTAAAAAATTTCTATCAATAGCTACCTTAGCTTCAATAATTACTCCTTAGTCCTTAACAATGAACCATGGCAATACTAAAACCCTAGGACTTATCACTAACACGATAAAACGGTAGCATTGCTGATATAGGGAGGATCCGAGAAATCCTTGTAGCTAAATAAATACGTATTTAAAGGTTGAGCCGAAATTTTACCTGGAATCCTGAAGCTTGGGAGTAGACTTCTTCTCGACGCCGAGGACAACAGTATCTGTACCTCGAACGCCCACTGCGGCGTTACCCTTTCGTACGGCTTCTAGGGCGTACTCCACCTGGAAAAGATGGCCGTCCGGCGAGAAAACGGTGATCGCTCTATCGTATCGAGCCATAACTGATCGTTTACGAGTTCGGTTTCAGTTTGTTTCGATTTCTGCCTCTCCGGTACCGAAGGTACTTTTCTAGGTTTCAAGGCGTAGAGATCTTGGAAGACAAGCAAAGAAGAAAGACTCAATTGAAAAACGACGTAGTTTAGTCTTAGATTTTTTTGGGCTGGTTTCTAATGCCGCTTTGGACAATGGACGGACATAGTAATTCAAGCCCAATTCATATTGTGATAGGAACATAAAGCCCAAAACAAAATAAATAGAAATTATATATTTCTGATTTTCTATACTTTGGCTATTTTTATCCATGCAATTCTCTCTTACACATCATCACAATTACAACTTCTTTACTATTTTATCTACACATCCTTATAATTTCAACACATTTTGTAAAGGAGTTAGTTCAATTTTTTGTTATAGATTTATAGGTGCCACAATCCACATTTAGTCATTCTTTTTCAGAATATTTCTTTTTTGTCCTACTGTTATGGCATGATCATTTTTTGTCCTCCGTTAACAAAATCTTTGAAAAATATCATTAAATACAAGACCATTTTGATCATTTTTATATAAAGTTGGTTAACCCGTTTTATTTTTATTTTTTGAAAAAAAAAAATCATAATTGAAGACCTAAACGCCCTTGTATTTTACAATATTTAAACAATTTTATTAATGAATGACAAAAAATGGTCATTTCACAATAATACTAGGACCAAAGAAGGATGTCTTGAAAAAAAAAACGGTTGTTATGCCATGGACTTAGATCCACATTGGTTCACGATTTTAGTACTATATGCTCATAATTTAAAAACTCTATGTTCACAGTTTTTGAACTCTATGTTCACGATTACAAAATTTATGTTCACAATTTTAGAACTCAATATTCACAATTTAATAATTCTATATTTAATAGTATAACATAATTTTTTAATATATAAAACAAAATTGTGAATATAAAGTTTAAAAATTGTGAATATTGAGTAATGTAATTTTGTATAAACTGAAATTTAAAATTGTGAACATATAGTTTTAAAATTATGAACATGGACATGGATTCACCTTGCAAGGTGGGTTCAGATCCATAACATCATTTATCGAAAAAGACTAAAAGTGAAATGCCAACTATAAATCTAGAACTAAAATTAAATTAACTCTTTTTATAAATGTAGGTGACTTTATGGCCCAATGGATAAGGCGCTGGTCTACGGAACCAGACATTCTGGGTTTCGATCTCCAGCAGAGTCGTATTCATCCACCTTCCAAGCCTATTTTCCAAACTCTAAAGTAGGACCACATTCAAAAAATATGATAAAATAAAATTACTCTAATTTTGTCAGGTTTACAAGCCACTTCATGCTTTAAAAAAAATTAAATAGTGACATGACTTATGCAATATCACTTTGAAAGAAGCAAAACTTTATAGATGAGGATAGTCATTGAAAGAAGCAAAATTGCAAGTATTACATCACTCTTACTATTTCAAATAAAAAGTCTAAGTTATTATGTATAGATTACTCTAAGTAAATGACTAATACATTTATGAGTGAAGATTCATACTATAATCCTTATATGTACCATGCTCAATATATTTGTAATAATCATATCAATAGTTGCATTGACAGTTATCTTCAGTCTTATGACGAAATTTGATTGAATTTTTCCTCCAAGTCAAAAGCTTGACTACCTTAGCTGATCCTTATGTTCTCTCTTTCAGCAGCAAAGTGTTGTCCTTTGTTCTTCCAGAAAATCAGTACACATAAAGTCTTTGCAAGAGGAATCTTGTTTTTCTACGCTTCATCTCCATGTCGACGATATGGTACGGGAGTTGATCTTTACAGGTCTTCCAAGCAGTTAAGTGAGTACATGAAAATGGGAAGAATTCGCAACGCACAGAACCTGTTTGACGAAATTATTGAGAAGAACGTTGTGGCATGGTCAATCATGGTCCACGGGTACTCCAAGAACGGTTTTTATGAAAAAGCGTTAGAATTTTTTACTGCAATGCGAAATTCCGGTATAGTACCCAATTCTTTTACCTTTGTGGGGGTTCTTGTAGGTATCTCTGGGTTGGAGGACATGGCACTTGCCCGAGTCGTTCATGGGCTGATAGTGAAGACTGGGTGGGAGTTTAATTCAGTTGTGGCTACTGCGCTACTTGATACTTATTCAAGGTGTCGGTTCATAGGTGACTCTTACAAGGTTTTTGATACTATAAGATTGGAAAGTGTGGTTCCATGGAATGCAATGATGAGTGGATTTGTGTATAATGAGCTTTTTACAGAGGCATTTTGTCTGTTTAATCGATTCCGGGAGTCTGGTTTTGCCCCTAATTCTGTGACAGTAATGATCCTTACCCAAGGCTGTGTTGCCATGAAATCTATGCATCTTTGTGAATCAGTTCATAGTGTTTGTATTAAATTTGGTCTTGTTCATGATATAGAGGTTAGCAATGCACTTCTTTCCATGTATTCAACTTTGACAGACTTACATGTGGCTGCAGAAGTGTTCAATGAAATGGAAGATAAAGATGTTATTAGCTGGTCAACAATGATGAGCTTATTGGTCCGGCATGAATATGTGTCTGATGCTTTAAAGCTTTTCTTTCAAATGAAAGGTTTTGAGGCCAGTTATGACACCGGTGTCCTAGTGAATCTCATTTCAGCTTGTGGACTTCTGGGAAATTTAAAAATGGGGAAATCTGTTCATGCTCAGACTATCATTAATGGTTTTGAATCGAACATTCATCTGGCTAATGCCATCATTACAATGTATGCAAGATTTGCGGATTTAGATTCCTCTACAACTTTGTTTGATCAATCAACTATGAAGAATGTGGTTTCATGGACATCTATGATTTCAGGGTTTCTGCTTAACAGGAGGCCAAGGGAGGCACTTGATATATTCATTGGTGCAAGAAAGGAAGAAGGTTTCTCTGCTGATCCGATAATTTTGGTAAATACGCTAACTGCAGCAGGTGAACTAGGTGTATTGGACCTTTGCATGCAGCTCCACTGTTATGGTTTTGTAGCTGGATTTATAAATTATAGATGTGTGCCAAATTGCCTCATATCAGTTTATTCAAAGTGTGGGAATGTGGAACTTGCACATAGTGTTTTTATGCATATGAGCTGGCTGCGCAATATTATTTCTTGGAATGCTCTTATTTATGGGTATGGGATCAATGGCCATGGAGAGACTGCTCTATCTCTATATAACGAGTTTAGGAAGTGTGGAGGAATACCTGATGCTGCTACGTACCTGTGTGTATTGAGTGCTTGTAGTCGTGCAGAAATGATAAATGAAGGTTTGATGATTTTCAGTAAGATGCTGGAAGAAGATGACATAAGAGTTTCTGAAGAGCACTATGGATGTGTTGTTGATTTGCTGGCTCGGGCAGGTTACTTGTCTGATGCCAGTGAATTAATGGACGGTAGAGATCAAAATGCTTGGAAGGCTTTACTGAATGGCTGTGTGCTTCATGGTGATATGAAATTGGCAGAGGTTGCTGTAAGAAGGTTGCATGAACAGGCCGAGGCAGACCCTGAGCAGGCTGTGCTTCTGTCGAATCTTTATGCATTAGTTGGGAGGTTTCAGGATGCTGAAGCCTTGAGGTTGAACATGGTGGGGAAGAAATCGATGAAAGATCCAGGGTTAAGCTTTCTCAGTGGTAATCTATATAATGGTGGTTGACATCCATGTTACCGATCAACTAGTACAACAGCTGTGATCTAACGTTGTAAACATGGATGCTGTTTAAAAAGGGTGTTGTTGAAGCGTGCAGACATGAACCTCAGCAGAGGATGCTCGAAAGGAACAAATCCGCAATCAACTATGTCACATTGCCAAAGGTGCGCACATCAAACCCGAATCATCATCTTTAAAATTGATTTAGTTAACTTGAATTTGCTGCTGCTATATCTTATATCTGATTTGGGGCATATAGATCTTTAAGGCAGTTCCCCCATCAATGTGGTAACTCTACCTAAATTAGTATGTGAAGATATTTATTGCCTGCAATCCACTCCAGTGAACAGTTTGAAATTCTTCTATCTTCTATCTAATGAAACCTTCCAAGTTCCAGCATTTTCTGTTCTGTTCTGGATTACGTAAAGCTTAACCAACCACCAACTTCTTCGCCTCCCAAAATCTTTTTGCTGTAAAAAACTATCAAAACCTGGAGTTTCTGGAACTCAATTCTTGTTTTTATGTTCTGATAAAAGGCCTTGTTGAAATAGAATCTGTGTAGCCAGCTTCAACTAGATTGGATTAATACTGAGTTCAGTTGAGTATAAAAAGGCTTATATTGCAGCCACTGAATTGGGGAAAGAAGTAGAATTGAAGAGAAGGTAGAGTAGATGCCCAAACAATTATCCCACTAGTATCCTGTTCATAATCAGCACCCTAGAACCAATGGTTTCTATGTCAACTTCATATCTCAACCACCTAGATAGCATGGAAACTTGCAAATTCTTTCTCCTACACTCTTCTGCCTGTCTTTTTTATCATCGGCCTCTATAAATGGGAGCTTCTTCACTCACAAACGCATTGCCCCGTTTTCCCTAAAGATCTCGTTTAGATAAGAATACACTATATATCATTCCCTTTCGCAGTTTATACTATCATTCTCATTTGCAGTTTCAGCATGAGGGTGTCGGATATCCTAACAGCGAACTGGAAATTCCTTTGGGCTATTAACATAATCATTTTTAAGATGCTACAATGGCTTGGCACATTCTCCATTCTGCAGACCAACTTATTTCCAAACCTCACTCTTCTCCTTGTTTCAGCAACCTCTACCTTCTTGCTGGTGTTTCTTGGGCTTATGTTTGACATAATGGCAAAACTCAGGCGCCGACCTTCAAACGTTGTTGGCCGGAAGATGTGTAAAGGTGGCATTTGCTGGCATGATTGTTCCCAAGTCTGCATTGTGTATGACTACTAGAGGTAAATGGTGAAAATCAAGATTAAAATATTTATTGGCTACAATGAGAGAATAAGAGAAGAAAGAACAAGTTGGAGGGTTGTGATTATTCTGGTGCCAATTGGGGTGCTGGTTGAATTAGTCTCATGGATATTTGATTACTCAGTTCAACATTGTAAACAATTATTGTGTGTTTGCAATTTACTATACAACTTGGGAACTTTTTCTGTAATCATGTCTTTTGTAATGTTTTGAATTTTATAATAGTTATTATGTAATACTAAATCAAAAACTAGTAAAAGCAACTAATACGACTCTGCTAGACCAGCCCCTTATCCATTGGGCCACAGAGTCACTTGCAATTTTAAAAAGAGTTAATTCTATTTTAACTTTTACATTTATAGTTGACATTCAATATTTATTTTTACAATTTTTAAAATTACATAAAAGGAAATTGGTTTTTAATACATAATTTATGGACATTGCATACATTTTTTTCTAAAATTTTGAGAAGATGGACAAGAAGTGCAGATTGAATAGCTTTAGGTGGAAAAAATGCAACTAATGATATACTAATACTAATATCTAATTATTATGGATGAGTTTATTGAAATTACTGTTTGGACTTTGGAGTGACCCAATTAAATGATATCCTATATATTGTAGGAGAAATAATAATGCATCCGCACCCTCCTCCCTATCGGGCATAATATTGTTGGTGGTTGCATTATGAAATGACAAATTAATGAAATTATGCATCAAGTATTATTTAAATGATTGCTAATGAATGCTTTCATGGAAAATCTTTTTTTTTTTTTTTTTTTGAATGAGAAGGGGTGAAACCTGATTGCATATCATTGGCACCTCGAAAGAATTCGTCGTGGTTTGGTCGTCCCAATTAATTATACATGAGATTAAATTTACACAATACGAGTAGTAGTAGACACATGAAGATCCTTCATTCTAAGGACAATCCATTTGGACTATCATGCCTGCAACTCTGCAAGTATGATTCTTTTCCCAATAGACATGTCTCAACAAGACTTCCTAATCCCTACTTAGCCAAGCTCTGCAGTTCAATAAGATGAAATTGAGAGGGTCATGAGGTAATGTATTGCCTTTAGTCCACTGATCGCTTCATTAGATCAGAGTTAATTTGGCTTCAAACTTTCGGACCCCTTTATTCCAAACACCTTGGGATTGTTTAGCATTTCACCTCTGCTGTGTGGAGAAAACGATGCTTATAGAGAATATTTAAGACCAAACCTCAATCGCATTGCTTAAATTTTGATAAAAGGTAAAAGTTACAACTATTTTATTATGTCTTGTTCTAATAAAAAAAAAGAATTAAATATATGTAAATATGTAATGATTCAAGTAGTATAATTGTAACATTGATCGACTAAGTTAATTTAAATAAGATTAGACTTTTATAATATTTTTAGACATTTTCACTTATAAAAACAATCTAATTCAATTAATCAAGTTAAATATAAAGATGGCTCCAACACAATTATTGAGTTAATATACATCGGCAGTGGTAGGAAACTTAAACTTACAATTTGGTGCTAAACATTTGATAAAATAATAATGTAATTAAATTCTTTGAATTGAAATGATTAGTTTACTAACAACTCAATCAAGTTGATCCAATTTCCCATCAAGATTTTTACCTTTTACCAGTGTACTGCCTCCGATTCTCATTGGGCTTACTACTGCACTAAACTGTTTATTATGGTGTTTAATTGAAAATAATAAAAATGTCTTAGAGCATCTCAACATGAAAATTTGAAATGAATTTTTATCAGGCCATGTAGGAGGGGTGCAGAAAGTGAGAGAGGGAAAAAACAGAAAGAAGAAAAATAATTAAAAATATATGTAAAATGTAGTCAAATTTTAAAGTCAATTAATAATTATAAAATTGAAAATAAGTAAATAAAAATAGTGCTGCCAAGAGCAACACTCTTCAAATTGTTGCTCTTAGTAGCAACAACAAACACAAAAGAAATTGTTGTGACTACTCCCATACATCTAGTTAGCACGTGAAAAGCACACACTAATTGAATGTAATTTGTGCATTTCAGACCTATTTTTTCTATATTTTTACTCCAAAACCTTGTTCTTAGGGAAAAATAAAATAAAGTTTTTGAGTTTTAACACATCACACTTTACTATTGGTGAAAATCACACTTGAAGTTTTTTAAATCATCATCAAAAACCTATAAAAAAATTTCCATTGAGGTTGCCCTTAGCCAATGTCGACTTACTTCCACATCTACAATTTAGAATGAATAATATAAATGTACTTTTTTCCCTTTCTATTGAAATAATATATTATAATTGATTATTTTTTTAAAAAAAAAAGGTATGTCATGACATTATTTCTTTCCTCTAATAAAATAAATATGTATGATAATAAAATAAAAACCTTTGATTTTTTTATTTTAAAAAGTATGTTATTTGTAGATGTGAAAATTAAAAAATAAAAATCGTTAATTTAAAATCTTTGTCAACCTATTGAAGCACAAAAAGTGTATGTTTCCACCGGAATTTGAACCAGTAACTTCTTATTTAGAAAAATTGTCATGGATCTACAAGCTACTTGACAAAAAAAACACTTTTTTTGGGTTAAGAATCATTTTGAGCACATTAACCCAACATAAAGCTAGGCAAGGCCATTTTTCCCTCAAATGAGCGAGCAATCCTTCGGAAAGCATGCAATGGGGATATTCCACTTGGAACCATCTTGTTGATTAGATTCCCCATTACAAGTATCATGTGATAACACTATATAAATAGCCCCATCTCCAAGTAATAATCTACTATATATACTAATAAGAGCCAAAGAGAGTTAGGCTTAAAATGGGTAGAAAAAATGGCGGTCAAATTATTTAATCAAATGGATGGTTCAGATGAATTATTTAATCAAATAGATGGTTAAGATAATTCAGATTAATATTATTAATAGAGATTACCTAATTTAACCTTACTTTTATGATTATCCGTTAAGTTTTCCGTTAAATATTCTCTTTTCCGTTAACATTCCGTTAACTTTTAAATTACCCATTAATTTCTATAAGAAAGGTCTTAGGTTCGAACCTCATCCCAATGAAATTTGACATAAGAGTCAATTCCTTTTTTGGTCCTAGACTTACAGTGGCAAAGACAATTTTAGTCCTCTATAAAAAAATTTGCCATTTTTTGGATAGACTCATTGTGACGAGGACAATTTTGGTCCTCCGTCTATTATCTCGTTAGTTGACCGTCTACGTGAGGGGCATTTATGTCATTCAATGTGGTGGGTGAGGAAGAATAGTTGACTGGATGATTTATTTCTAGAAATCAAGAGGGAAGCAGTAGACCATAATCGAGCATATGCGTTTCAAACGAAATCTGATTCTGGAAATCCGAAGGTAATCTCGAAAATTCAACATCAAGGAGATCCGATTGTGAAAATATCAGTAGAGGAATGGGAGAATTTAGCAGAGATTGAGAGGAGATTTACCTTGGTTGGGCATGTTGCGAAGGCGAGACTTCCAATAGGTGTCATTGGGCAAAGCTTTGATTGATTCTTCACGTGGAGGGAGATGTGCAGATCGAATCGTTGAATGGGAGGATTGTTGAAGAACTCTGACGAAAAAATCAGGTGATGGTGGAGGGGGCTCGACTCTAGTTCGCACGATGGTCGCCGGAATGGAGAGTTGGCACAGGCGGTGGATGATTTCTAATTTTTAATTGAAATTTGCCATTTGCCTAATTTGCCATTTCACCTTTTCAATCTTCAAATGATTTCTAGTATTTGCGCGCCGGTGGGCAGAGTATTTGCTTTGTATTCGGTGACAGATCGAATAACATGGCCGAACATTGCAAAGGCTAGGGTTGAAATTGATGCATCGAAATTTTGATTGAAAGAATTTGGGTGGGAATTGTGGGTGAGGAAGATGGATATGGAGGGTTTTGGCAATGGATTGAGTTCGAGAAAGTGCCGTTGTATTTTGTTCTCTGCCGCCGCCGCTGCCATCACCGGAATATTCCTCTCCCCAGGAACTCGAATTCCAGACCCACCGGCTAGCGGAACTTTAACTTATCCTTAGCTTGCGTTCTAGGGATTTCGTTCATCAACACAATGGTTCTATCGAACGCCATCGATTTGTTGAACCCTTCTGTCGAGCTCGAGAAGAAGAAGCAAAAGCTCAAGCGTCTCGTGTAGTCTCCCAACTCTTTCTCCATGGATGTCAAGTGCCAAGGCTGCTTTAAGTCACTCCAAGACAGTTGTGGTGTGTGGGAACTCCCAGACTGAGGGATGCTCTTTCAGGAGAAAAGGTGACTAAATTTTGGTTTATTGGGGAATTGACAGCTTAAATTTTGAGTTTTGATAGATATTTAAGACCCAAGTTTCATATTTGCAGTGTTTTAAATTATGCATATGATAGATTATGTTAGTTGAATGAAAGAGACATACAGTGAAGTTGTTTTGAAGGAGAATAAGCTGAATTGACACAAATGCCCCTCATGTAGACGGTCAACTAACGAGATAATAGTCGAAGGACCAAAATTGTCCTCGTTACAATAAGTCTGTCCAAAAAATGGTAAAATTTTTTATGGAGGACTAAAATTGTCTTTGCCACTATAAGTCTAGGACCAAAAAAGGAATTGACTATTGACATAATTAAGTTTTTCACTCTATTTTACTCTTATTAAATTAAATAAATTAGTAGCTACAACAAAAAATGATACATATGTATTTCTTTAATTTAGAATTATGTATCTACAATACCTTTATTTGAAAAAATTATTCATTATCAAAATATTAAAATAAATAAGAGAAATAATTTCATTAGTTATATTGTCTTTATTTTCTCTCATGCAAAGATTCTTTACATTCAAATTTATCAATTGATATTCATTACATTGTCCATTATCTTATTTTTACAATATCTTGTAATTAAATATCAAAGTTATAGTACAAAATAATGTTATATATTTAGTTACCAAGTATTTTATTAATACTCCTTTCAAAAAAAAAAAAAGTATTTTATTAATACTATGAATGTTTTTTTAAATAATTTGAAGCTAATTATATTAACTATTTGGGGATTGGTTGACAAAGAGAGTACTCAAATAATAACCCAACAAATTGAAGCGGAATCACTCTATTTTACTCTTATTGAATTAAATAAATTAGTAGTTACACCAAAAAATGATACATATGTATTTCTTTAATATCATGAAAAAAATAAAAAAGAATAGTTTGAAACCAATCATATTAACTACTTGGGTGATTTGTTGACAATGAAAGTACTCAAATAACCCATTACCCAGCAAATTGAAGCGAGAAACTACATTTTAATATCTTTAGAATACATAATATTTTAAATTTCAAATTTTTATTAATTTATTTAATATTTTTTCTTAAACTAGGGATTTCTTTATCCACAATAACTCATTCAACAATAATGGTTGAACCAAATGAACCCCAAGCAGAACACCTAAAAGAAAGTCCATAGCTCCTATATCATAATCTCATTACATGACGTTGTCATCTATGCTACCAACAATAACCGAATTGCAAATAACACACTACCAACAAAAAAGAAGAGAACAAATAGTAAAGATGAAGACAATGACAATGTTACTCAAAAGAGAATTAAGAACAGTTAGAAAAATTCAAATTAAAAGTAGTATTTATTTAGACTATCATTTTAAGACCAAATATTTAGACTATCGATTTTACAAGGTTGCAAACATTTATTTTAGTAATAATTATAATGAATTTTCTATATTATATTGGATTCATATACTTTGAGTTAGATATTTAAATAAAAAAATTCGACATTCAATTACCCATGTATAAATTTTTCCTATATAATCTTGCATTGATATACTTTCAAATATTTATTTAAATATAAACATTGGGCATTAACCCATTCGTGCAATGCGCGTATAAAACTAGTAATTAGTATAGATCTCAAAAAATGGTTCAATGTTTTGTTTATTTATTGGTTAATTTTGAAAAGTGGTAATCCTATTCTATAAATTATAAATGTATGACGACATTATTGAAAAATACAAAATAAATTAAAGTAGGTCAATAAAATGGCACCCCTTTCTTTCTAAAATAATGTGGTAAAGATGCTGATTCTCTTCCATTCTATGTTTGATTGGTAGCATTACCAAGGGAACATATGAATTATGAAAGGAAGGAAATAATGGAGCATTTATTTTATGTATAATATAATGTTCTATTAATAATGGAACCATAGCTATCCCACTGAACTCCTATCCTCTTCTCGAGTAAGCATGAGTACAATTGACACTTAAAAAGAGTTGTTAATACAGTGAAACATGATTTCAATACTTAAAAGATTACGAGTTTAATTTTTGAAGACTAAAATTAGTAGAATTACTTTTTATGTGTAGTTTGTGAACATTTTTAAACAGTAACAACAAATTTTTGTCGTAATCTTTAAAAAATTACAATTGCCACTGACAAGGTAAAAGTCCATTTTACTGATGGTCTGCCATAGCGCATAGAAATGGCAGCTTAGAAAGAATCTTAATTAATTGGAGATTAGTGGAGCATTAATCTTAAAAGCAACGTTAACACTGCACCTTTATCCCGTTTGACACAAAAGCAGAAGAAGCAGACGTGTAGATAGAAGAGAAAACAGGAAAGGTATAATTATGTGGGGTTAAATTAGGTGAAAAAAGACAAGACAATTATTACAGAAGATTAGGACGAGGATTAAGCTGAGGAGGCAACATTAGAGAGAGATAGATAGATCTTACAAGAGAATGAAGTAGTAGCCAACAAAATTAAGGAAGAACATGGACACTTAGTGGAGTTATTATTATCGTATTTAATCATAGTGCTTTAAAAAAAAACAAAAGATGATTTTGACCGCTCCCCTTCATCTACTTCACCCTCTCCTGAATCACATCCATCCCCATCTCCGTCGGGTCGGTCGCCTGAACCTCGTAGTGAATCCCGTCCAGTGCTCTCCTCAGCCCGTCTTTCGACGTCGCGTACAGCATTTTTGCCCTAATTCTTGATTCCGCCGGTGACCTGCAAACCACCCAAAATTTCAATTTCAATTTCAACCCATTCGATCAAAAACAGAATTTGAAAAAAGAAAACCGGAATCTTGATTTTCCGGCGACTATCGGACCAGGCAATGAAGAAGATCTTGCTTTTCCGGCAATTATCGACGGTGACGAAGTCGAAATCAAACACCGCGTATCGGCAATCGTCTTTGGGGAGGGAAGCAGCGAGATCGTCGTAACTTTCTCCGGCGCCGCCGACCTTATCGACGGTGACCTTCCTGGACTTCTCATCAATCTTGAAAACTATGTACCTGTGCACCTTCTTCCACTTCATCTCCATGAACGAGTTTTTGCATTCATCAGTTACCCACATCCCCGTAGTCGCCTATACATACACACACAAATACACAGATTATATATAATCATCACTAATCACTAATCACTAATAATTTACACAAAATTCCAATCATCGGAAAGTTAAGGTAGTACTAACCATCTTGAAAGCCATAGCCATGGTGGTTGTTGAGTTCTGGGAAGATAGAAAGGGGACTAATATTCGAAGAAAGAAAGAAAGAAGTGGTGAAATTGAACTCTATTAGCTTGGACCGAATGTCAACTTATAGAGCAGACCGGAAAGAGTGGTGTTGTTATATAGGATGCGGTTTAATCACTGCTTTACTCAATTGCCATTCCTCATCTGCTTATATTACCATTTTATCCATCTGTACTCTTAGTGCTAAATGACCAGATTGCCCTCCGTACTAAATGCTCTCTTTCTCACCTCTTGGATGATCAAAGATTGGAATGGGAAGAATTTATTCCAATTTTAATCCCACAATTATGGTATTTCAATGCACATTATGCTTGGCTTTCTACAAATCTTTCATTTTCAGTTTAAAACTCTAAATATTTAAATTATGAGTTAATTCTAATTTTTGTCCCAAAAAATTGAATCTCTAACCCCATGTCTTGCTTACCTGATTTTTGCTCCCAAATTTCATCCTTGTGCCCAATTGAACTGCCCATGCGGGCAAGTTAATTATAATTTTAGTTCTAGAGTGGTAAGTGTCATATTACTTTTAGTTTTTTTTTCTTTTAGAACATTCTCTATTGATTCAAGTATTATTATGACATAATCATTCTCTATTGATTCAAGTATTATTACAACATTCATCCTTGTGGTCCAGTGGCATCAAACCCTTTTATTTATACGGGAGGTGGTGGGTTCGAGCCTCAGCCTCAGTGGAGGCAATACGAAGTTATGAACAGATACTGCATTGTAATAGAGTTAGTAGTATTCAAAAAATCAATTTAAATGATATTTATTATGAGGACATTTCAGCCTTTTTATACATAGTGGGTTGACCCGACTAAGTAACTGGATCAATGAAGTCCAAGAATGAAACACATATACGGAGCAAATTATGAGACACTTCGCTAAAATTTGGCGGAAGTCATTTTCCACCACACTCACAATAAGGTTTCCAACTAAAACAAGTGGTGTTTTTTCAAATAAATAAAATTATATTTAATGTTATTAATTTATTATAAATATTTTTATATTCTAAATAAAATAATTAAAATGTTTAATTATACAATTCTACTTAATTTTTTAGAAAACAAACCAAACACACTAAGACACGGTTTTCCAGAAGGTAACCAAACACTAAAAAATTAAACTATTTTCTGGGAAAATGACTCATTCATAATATTTGTGAAACTGTTTTCTGAATTGGGGTTGCCAAACCCATTGATGGGTAAATACCCCCAGGGACTACTGTAGAAATACAATGTGTATAGTCCGTGTATTGTTGTACCCCTAAAAGGTCGGGTGTCCCTTAGAAATTGTTAAAGGGCAAGTGACCTTTGGGGAATATTATATTCCTGAAGGGTCAGGTCCTATTTCTATATAAAGGACCTGACCCTCCACTGTAATGGCATCCGGGGATCCCTTGCCTCTCGGCCTCTCTCTCTCGTTCTTCTCTCTTCTTCTCCAAGAAGGAAGCCATGGCTTCCTTTCCCCTTCTCCCTGTATTCATCCATACACCGATCCATACACTACATCATACTCAATCAAACACACGTGGTGTAAATCCGTACCCAGTTTACATTTACACCATCACCCATGTTATATTTTGGCCTCAACTAATAATACATTAATACTTCATGCAGGATAATTTGTCTAGCTAGCTCCCAATACGAGATTTTAACATTTTCCATATAGGCAAATAACATTTACTAAACAATACAAGTACACAAACTTGGAGTAGCTAGCTAGCTAGGCAAGGGAAAAGTGCAGGACGTGGTCCCTTTTGGGATGGCACACCCACATCTACCCTAACTTTTCATCTCTTTGAGTTCCTCAAATTATCTTTACGTGAAAGCAAAGGAGAAGATTGGATTCGTCTGTATATATTATCCACTACTAATATATATCTCATCACTTGCAACTTCTTGGTTTAGCTCCCAAGAAAAAGGTAGTGAAAATAGCTAAGAGAGATCTGGGATAATATATACATATAGCACTCCACAGTACAAATCATATATATTGCCCACCTGTCTTTGACATTTGACAAGTATGTTTGTATTCTACATTTAATGTTAATTCAACGTTGTTACTATACGTTGGACCACATGATGAGCTGAGGTTTTAACTCTAGCTAAGAATATGGGTTAGTTAGATCAGAATTGTTGTTGACGTATAATATGTACTCCTATATCACACTTAATTGCATCGTCCAAAGATGGAACAAAATTGAGTTTTCAGGTTGGCCAAGTTATGTACCTATTACCTAAATAAAGAAATGGTCCTTTTGATTATTACCTAAAAGGCTCAAATATTTGGTTTTATATTTTTGCCATCATTTTTAACACCTATTTAACATAGATTTAACAGAATGACCAAAATTGGTACAACATTAATAGTTAAGGGACCAACTTTGGTCAAATTAAAAGCCGAGGACAAAAATTGATAAAAGTCAATATATAGTCGAAGGACCATTTCTAAAATTAACTCTAAAGATATATATGGTTGAAGTAAATTAAATTTGAATGATTTTGAAATAAATAATGTTGGAAAAATTAGCTAAAGTGTTTATTTTGTGATATAATTTTTAATGTGGTCCACATTTAATTTGGGTCGGGTCAAAGTTGATTCAAGTTCTTCTAATTGAGATGATGAATTTGATATATTATATTATATGTTCAAAATGGATAATGAGTGAATACGAAAATTGAATCTTAAAGTATACCTGATTCATTTGATTTGTGGAAAAAGTAGAACGGGAAAGGTTTTTAAGTAGCATTTGTTCCCTATTAGAAATGAATGTGTGTTTGCACTAGTATATATAAAATCCTATAATTTTTGAAAAAATTGAATTGTATAGCATAGAGACATTCCATTGTGTGGGTGGGGATGTATTAAGAGCCCATAATTTAAAAATACATAAGAATGTGATTATTGAATTGAGAAGTGTATTGTTCTGCTAAGGACCTTGTAGTCCAATGACACTAAGTTACTCCATCATATGGAAGTTTGTAGGTTCGAGCTTTCAGCGAAACTTCAATAGAGTAATTATGAACAGATATTGCATTGTGATAGAGTCTGTAGTTAAAAAAAAAAAAAGAAATGTATTGTTCTTTACGTGTAGATTTACCGAAGAACCTAATACTACTATACTAGTATGTCTAAAACAATTATAGCCTTGAGTTAAACGGCTACTAAATGTGCCATGTCAAAATAAATTAATTTTGTCGATTTTTTTGAACCGACATTAGAAACATTTTTTAAAGGGTTAATTAGCTTAGGCTATGAGGTAGGGTGTTTAATTTACCAACATTCTGAGGAATAATTGGAAGGTTTGGTGCATAGAAATTCCAATAACGCAAATCCCAAATGAGGTTGAGTTTACCTAGAGGATTGTCTGTGAATGTGGCAGCTCGGTGCATTATTAAAGAGTTAATCGCATCAAATGGCGTAGCGCAACTAGGAAAAATTATTAATGTCCAATGTATAATGACAATCCACGAGATGAACAATTCAATTGGATAAGTGAGACAGCGAATCAAGAAAGTATGAAGTGTTTACAAACACTAAAATCTAAGGATGTCTATCAGATCAAGTCATCATTATTTGGCTGTTTTTTTTTCCTCATCTTGTCATTCCTCTATTATTATTCTAATGTAAGTAGAGGTTCAAAGCATTTTATTTTGATAATGATAAAGTAGTATTTTTTTTTTTGAAGAAGAAGATAAAGTAGTATTTTTAGTACATGAGTTATAATTTTAGTGTAGCTAGATTCAGCCTTTTATATTAATAAATTTGAGTTATAATTTTAGTGCAAATTCAATCTTTAATTTAGTAATTTAAGTATCATTTTTTTTTGACAAAAATAGAAATTGTGACATTTATGTAATTAAGTATGAGAGTCATACCTCATCTACTTGATTATCCCTTTCGGGGCCTCTCCATCTTATTTGTGCTATGTGTTTAATTTTATGTGCTTATTTATTTATTTATTGTCATATTGATAAGGAATATACTAACACGATTAGGCATAGTGGTACGATACTTGTCGCGTCTGTCCATTTCTGATCGATATTAATCTTACCTACTAACCGGAGTTCTCGATCTCAATAGATACCCAGTTGATTCCCTTGTCTATTGATGTCTACCACCTATTTCCAACCGGACCTGATCAGGAAGCCTGTTAGCCTAACCCGTCGTCAAGCCTCTTCCTCCATAACAGCCTCAAAGGTACTTCCCGGACAACTAGTCATATAATCATATCACATCCCGTCACATCCCATCACCTTTTCAGCCTCATTTAAACACTTGGCATACTGATTGTGGTTGCCCAACCTACATCCCACACGTGTAAGCTAGGCATGCCAGTAGCCTGGCATGTTCGCTCGATGTCGCCTATAAAAGGCGCATTAATTGCTAGTGGGAGGGACATTTGGACCTAAAACTATATCAAGCATCTCCGACCACACCAACTTATTTGCCGACCTCATTAGTGCTCAATAGAGTCAATATATTAACCGGGTTTAAGGCTCGTGAAACTACATCAGGATCACGTCTCCAACCCTATACCTCGGAATTGATCGTAACACATATAATGTATAATTGAATTCGCGAAAACCCAAAACCAGTCTTGTCCACAACAAAAATATGTGCATTATAGTTCACTTCTCTACTCTTTCCCACCCCAAACTCTTCTATCTTCGATCATTGAGGCGGGACTCCTTGTTTTGGTGTGATGCATGCAAGATCTTGTTCACTGGGACGTTTGGTTCTGGAGTTGTACGTTCCTGTTGGAAGCATTCGAAGTTAGTGGTGTATCTTTGAGAGAGAGCACATGACAGGGTTTTATGGTGCAATATAATAGCAGTCTCTGGTTCATAGGATCGGATGGATTTGGAGTACCACATTGCTGCTGGCTTCTTTCCTCGTGTTGCCATCCTATGATGTTCACTCTTGTAAGCAACTTCCTATCATCTTGCCCTTGGCATTAAGTGCCACAATTAGTATGCACTTTATGCATTGCGATTTGGACCGTGAATTACTCATAAATAACTAATAAAAATATACATAATAATAATAATTTATGTTGTAACTTGACTATGCCTACAAGTCTTTTTAATCAAGAGGAGAGGAACACCCCAATAGCACTGTACTAATAATTTCTTGAAGTACGCAGTTGTCGAGGTCGAAACATTCCAACCGCATCATCCATCAACACCTGTTAAAGATTCGATAGAGCTACAGAGATTGTCAAATTGTCTTGAAAAAACAGTCAAATAAGCTCATTATTTATGAGAAAGAAAAATTTTACAATTGAGTCCAAAATAACCTAACCTATTTAGTAGATTGCGTGGATCCAAGTGTACAAGTACTTAATTTTAATTTTTTTTTTAAAGATGATGGGCATCGACCATCCATGTGGACAGCCATGGCTTTCCAAGGATGGCCGCCTTTGTCTCCCATCACATAGGTCCATGTTTAGATCGACTTTAACAACTATAACCGCCTTTAAAAAAAATTTAATTTTTAAATTTTAATAAAGAGAGCCATGGTTACGTTTTAATTGAGTACTTATCAATACTACTATTAAGTAGATTAAACCAATCAATAAATCTATTGACTTGCTAGGGTGAATTGTGTTATGACAAAGTATATATATAACAACATAAGCACCCAAAAAAAAAGTATATAACAACATAAGCACCCAAAAAAAAAAAAGTATATAACAACACTTAAAAGAAAAGTGTAAAACACACAACAAACATAGAATTTGTTTACATCATTCGGAGAAACATCTCCTACCTATAGATCTGCATGGCTCAGAATGAAGTCAGAACCTGTGGAAGCCCAATCCACTATGCAACCAATAAAGAGTACAAGAAAGGTACGTAAAAGAACGCTTTTACCAATTAGCAGGTAAGACTCATTCTTGAATTCAACTCAAGATCAGAGAATATGGATAATATATAGGTTCACTATCAACATGCACAAGCTACCGGTCTGTCAATCACCACGGCATCTATGATGCGAAATTGCTCCAAACACCCAAAATGGTTGAAGTAATATAATGTAGAGACACAAGTCACTATGTAATCTCAATAACAACACAATTGACTTGTGTAGAAAAGATCTAAGCAGTATATATCATTTAATGCATGAGTAATATGTATAATGCATGATAGGGATGATAATTTCCCGTCCTTAACAGGGATCTCTAATCCCTCCCCCAATGGGGATGGGGTTGGAGAAAAAATTTTGAGGAATGAGAGTCAAGACAGGCCAAGGAATGCTTTCAATTTCCGGTTAGGAATGGGGACGAGGACGGGAATACCTCTCTCTGCCCATTCCCCCGATTAATAATTGTTTGTATTATTTGTATTGTACTCCATATTTGGATATTATAGTGTTACATTTTGTAATTGTGTATTTATGTTTTTATTTGCATGAAAATTATTTGACATTTCGGTTATTATTGAGATTTGAAGAAGATTTAACTATTTTAATTAAGATTAAAATTTTAAAAAATTTACTTATATATTGTGAATTATACTAATTTGAGTATTATTTCATTAAAAAAATTAAAAATATTAGTTTGACTAAAGATTGTCGGGGGACGATGGGAATTTCCCCGCCCCAAAAAATTCTCCATGAAAATGGGGACAAAGAGTATACTCCCCTCCTTGTTTCCATCCCTCTATAATGTGCAATCCTTTGTTAATTTAATTCAATATAATTCATTCCATTGCAATATTCTATTACAACTCATACTTTAATTTTTCTAATAGTGAGTTCAACTTTAGTCCATTAGAGAGTCTACCTTCTAACCTTTTCTTACTTATGCTAGTCTTAAATAGTTCCAACGGTACTCAATAAAATAATTGTTCTCTTTATATAAAGAGAAATTTAAGGTTTGATCTTGAACCACTAGACAAAAATATATATAAGAGTAACGAATTAAATGCTGGTTAATAAACATTGCAACTTCTTTAATTGCAAACTTATTTTGATCAAAATGGTAGCAGCTGTCGGACAATGAAAGGGAATTAATTAGTAAGAAAACATTAATCAAATTACATATATGGTACAAAATGCAAGGTATCGGATGACTAAAGTAAACTTCAATAATATAATATTGTTACGTTCCTTATGAGCCACAAAATGCAAGTATAAGTATATATTCAATCAAACAATAATGTCCCTTTCTTTGCGCTGGTGTTTCAATGTGTGCATTAACTACCTTAGCTTTGCCACCCTCAAAATCAAGTCCAACCAGAATTGGTGGACTCCCTTCTGAAATCCCAGCTAGATCGACACACTGTATCTTGCCGGAGCCGCAGTCTCCGATCCGGTGACATATGAGAATTTACGGGTGAAATTATTAGAGAAGACGAAAATAACTAACCTTGATTTTTTAAAATGCATGGAAAGTATAAATGTATTTACACTTTTTATAGGAGGTTTTCTATTCTGAACCCTCCAACCTCATATACCTACAATTACATTAATAAGTCAGTGTTGTAGGTTCATTTTCACACTACTAATGCAAATACATCAATGTATTGATGGACATCAAATAGTTTCATTTTCACAATACTACTACATGTTTATTTTCACAAGTAATGCAACTACATTGTAATGTTAGTTGGGTCTCAAATAGGTTCATTAATGTAATGGAACACAACAATATATAAGTTCATTTTTAAAATACTAATGATTTATTTTTACAATACTAAAATGGCAAAAACATGTGTTAGACCGTCTAACTAATCATTGTCCGTGAGACGGGTCGGGCGGATCAAGATGAAAATGTAATACTTATACTCCAAAATATAATGCTAATTAGGAATAAAGTGTCTATTACTTATATAATGAGAAAGTGTAATACTTAAAAAAATGTAATAATTTCCCATATACGTAATAAACACTTTATTCCTTATTAATATTGCATTTTCCTTATCAAAAAAAAAATATTGCATTTTTCAATATTTTTATTATTATTATTATTATTAACACCGTGTTTGTTCTGAGGGAATTAATATATTATGTACCTACCAATTAACCTATTATTTACCTTCATTTATTTATATGCATATAATATGTTAACTTCATGCACATAATATAAATATCACTTTAAATCATGATGTCATTGATGTGAGGTGAGTCATCATTCATGGTATAATTTTTCTCATTTTCTAGTCGGACATGTAGAATTTGGATCGTTACTGTAGAAAATTATAACAGGCTGAAAAAATAGTTGGACCGGCCCATGGTTTGAGAATGTTTGGGATGCACATAAACAGGGAATTGAAATTGTTGTAGATATGTTTGAAATGGTAGTGTAGGGAAGGACAGTAGTCGTACATCGTACGCAGGGGAATTAGGATAAACTCGTAAAAGTGGGAAACATCGTTGGTGGCAATTCAATTCACATTTGAATGGGGGCACTAACGGAACGGCGTGGACCTTTCTCCATATCCTTCACCGCTTTTTACCATCCTCCGTACGCCTACTTTGATTCCCCATTTTTATGTATGTTGTTTTTCTTTATTTTTTTTTTATACAATAAGTTTCTCGTTTTAATAATCTCAACTCTCAAACTTCCAAAACTCATGCCTAAAGGCATTGTATAAGATAAACCACGAGTCACTGATTAATTCTTAATTTTCACCCTTGCTTGTTTTTCTTCACTCAGTAATGTAAACAATTTTATATTACTTAATATAATTAACAAAATCTAACATAGTGACATAACTTTGATAGCTTGAGTCTGCCAAACAAGCATGCATTATAGTACAAATTCAAGGGTCATGCGCCGTCAAGGCGATGGCACATGGCTGCCAATTTTTATGGCCCATTTAAAAAAAATTATGTGTAATATATTATTTTTATATTTGATAATTATTTTTTTAGATCTCATAGATTGGTATTAATTGTAATTGAAAATAAAATTTTGAAAGGACTTGGTGAATAATTTCGAATTTAAATATGCACAAAAATGTCACTTTTAAATTAAATATACACAATTATAATTTGATAATAATTATACAATAATAATATCATTATTATAATACTACTATAATAATCTTATTATTATAATAAATTATCAGTATCCTTCAAAAAATAATTACCAGTAAACAATTAAATTGAATTATAATTGAGTAAGAGTAATAATTTTATTCTCACTTGTCTGTCTTTTCTTTCGATCTTTCATAAAATTACAATTTCTCAACATGGAAAAAATATAAATAAATGGAAAAACAAAACTGTCATATAAAACTATAGAATTTTGACTTTTTTTGGAATTTGAGGGAAGGAATAACAAACATGCAATTGTGATATATAACACTAAAAAAAATAAAGAGCCTTTGATATATTTAATAAGTTTTAGAAAAAATCTAAATGAGGTTAAATAGCTAGTAAGTTGTACACAACAAAAAATTTGTGGTGGTCATTAATTTAGTCACGTAGTTTGCACGCTATTATTATTAAATAAATAATTACGGATGAGTGAATTCATCCATATGCTAGTAAGTTGTACACTATACATATAATAAAAAATTTCTATCAACGAAGAGTTATGTATCATTTTGCCTTGAGATGGCCGCCTCCTGTCCCCCTGCTAGTGGGGAATCCGCTCCCGGGTCGTCGCTCTGCTGCGTCTGGCCCGTCCTTATATATGCTAATAGGTTTTGTATAGCGCTACAAAACATAGCCAACTGGCTGTGTACAGTGCTAGAACACATAGCCATCTAGCACATTAAGTAACACCAACCGAAAAAATAAGCTTAGCGTATGTATTTTCACGCTTTGCTTAATGGACAACATGCACTACATGTGTCCACTTGACGAAAGATAATAGTGGACATCTTGTTTGCCTCTCTTTCCTTTTATTTATTTATTTTTTAATTTTCAATCGTTGAATATATAATGTTTTATATGCAATGTTTGTTTCATTATATCTCCTCAGAAAGCAATTTGCAACTCACAAATTGTAATATTTTATCAAGTGTATATTTTTTTTAGAATATTTATTATATTTCACTATTTGAATTTTCAATGTTATATTTGCTTAAATTTATATTTTAAAAGAGCACAAGAAATATATAGTTTAATTAAAATAATCTAAATTGGACTTTTGTTTGCAATGAGGAACTAATAAAAATTTTACAATTTCATGGAAAATAATAATTGAGAATAAGATAAGAATTTAATTATTGTTTGGTTGGTGAAAATACAATTATTTCAAATTTCAATTCTGTTTGGTTTACATTGAAATTGAAAATGAATAAGTATTAAGTATTAAGAATATCAAAATATACATGCATATTATATATAATTGAATTGCACAATTATAATTTGATAATAATTGTACAATAATAATATCATTATTATAATACTATTCTAATAATCTTATTGCTATAATAAATTATCAGTATCCTTCAAAAAAAAAATTATCACTAAACAATTAAATTGAATTGTAATTGAGTAAACGTAATAACTTTATCCTCACTTGTTTGTCTTTTCTTTCGATCTTTTATAAAATTACAATTTCTCAACATGGAAAAAATATAAATAAATGGAAAAACAAATCCTTCATATAAAACTATAGAATTTTGGCTTTTTTGGAATTTGAGGAAAGGAATAACAAACATGCAATTATGATATATAACATTAAAAAAATAAAGAGTCTTTGATATATTTAATAAGTTTTAAAATTTAAATGAGGTTAAATAGCTAGTAAGTTGTATACTACCAAAAATTTGTGTTGGTCATTAATTTAATCACGCAAAGTGCACGCTATTACTATTAAATAAATAATTATGGATGAGTGAATTTATCCATATGCTAGTAAGTTGTATACTATATATATAATAAAAAATTGCACTCAACGAAAAACTATGTATCATTTATTTTATTATGCTAATAGGTTGTGTATAGTGCTACAACACATAGCCAATTGGGTAACATATAACCAACTGGTTGTGTACAATGTTACAACACATCCAAATGGCACATTAAATATCACCCAACGGAAAAAATAAAATTAGCGTAATTTTCACGCTTTACTTGATAGACAACATGCGCTACATGTGTCCACTTGGCGAAAGACAATAGTTGACAACCTGTTTGTCACTGTCCCTCCTCCCTTTTATTTATTTTTAAATTTTTAACAGTTGAACATATTATATTTTATATGCAATGTTTGTTTCATTATATCTCCTCACAAAGCAATTTGCAACTCACAAATTGTACTCCATAATATTTTATAATTTTTATCAATTGTAAGTTTTCATAATCTTTACTACTACTTTGTTATAAGTTGAAAATACTTATTTTGATTATATTAAAAATAATCATTTTAATTTTATACCGACTATTAATGATTTAATATTTAAAAATTGTACTAAATATTTACTTATTTTAATTTTTGTGTTGGTCATTCATTTAATCATGCAATGTGCACATTATTAATATTAAATAAATAATTACGGATGAGTGAGTTCATGCATATGCTAGTAAGTTGTATACTATATATATAATAAATTTAGCGTATTTTTCACGCTTTACTTAACGAACAACATGCACTATATGTGTCCACCTGACGAAAGATAATAGTGGACAGCCTGTCTGTCACTGCCCCTCATTCATTTTATTTATTTATTTTTAAATTTTCAATCGTTGAATGTATCATATTTTATATGCAATGTTGGTTCCATGATATCTCCTCACAAAGTAATTTGCAACTCACAAATTGTAATATTTTATCAATTGTAAATTTCTATTTTTTTTTATATATTTCATTGAATTTATAGTTATTTGAATTCTCAATGTTATATTTGCTTGAATTTATATTTTAAAAGAGTACAAGAAATATATAGCTTAATTAAAATAATATAGATTGTACTTTTGTTTGCAATGAGGAACTATATGATACAAAAATTACAATGTCACGAGAAATGTATAATCGAGAATAAACTAGAATTCAAATTTTTATTTTTGAGTTGGTTAAAATCTAATTATATAAAATTTCAATTCCTATGTTGGTTTACATTGGAAATTGAAAATGAATAAGTACTAAGAATATCAGAATATACATGCATATTATTATTGATATTATTATAAAGTGAAATGAATTACACAATCTTTGATAACAATTATTATTCTTCCTATGTTGGTTTACATTAGAAATTGAAAATGAATAAGTACTAAGAATATCAGAATATACATGCATATTATTATTGATATTATTATAAAGTAAAATGAATTACACAATCTTTGATAATAACTATTCAATAATAATATCATTATTATAATACTATTATGATAATCTTATTACTATAATAAATTATTAGCAAAAAATTAAATTAAATTGTAATTGAGCAAGAATAATAATTTTGTTCTCATATGTCTAACTTCTTTCGAGCATTTATAAAATTACAATTTCTCAATATGAAAAAAATATAAATAATCATACAAAACTATGGAATTTTTTTCCTTGTTGGAATTTGAGGGAAGGAATACCAAAGATGCAATTATGGTATAAAATTAAAAAGAAAATAAAGAGTGTTGGATATTTTGAATAAGATTTAGAAAAAAATTAAATGAGGTTAAATGAGAATGAAAATATCTGTTACGGAGAGGAGAGCCCAAAATCCCAAAGTGACAGTAGCAGAAAAGTCATCTGCGAAACCCTGGCCGTTAGATATCTTCGAAAATGGATTACCCAATAGGAAGAGAGGCCCCACCGCCCACACAACTTCATCCGTTAAACCCCACCCCCCGAACGCACCCATAAACGTGGCACCTCCTCACTATATATCCAAGCCATCGCTAAAGAGGACTGTAAAAAATCTCTAGAGAGAGAGAGAGCAAGAGAGAGAGAGAGGTAGGGTTTGTGAGTGAGAAGAAAAAATGGCTGAGGAGAGTGAGCAACAGAGGATGAAGGGGTGCGTGAAGTGGTTCAGTGACCAGAAGGGTTTCGGCTTCATAACCCCCGACGACGGCAGCGAGGATCTGTTTGTTCACCAGTCCGGTATCAGATCTGAGGGTTTCCGCAGCCTCGCGGAAGGGGAGGCCGTGGAGTTCGAGGTTTCGTCCGGCGACGACGGCCGTACCAAGGCCGTTAACGTTACGGGCCCTGATGGAGCCCCCGTTCGCGGCGGCGGAGGCGGGGGAGGCGGCGGCGGTGGCCGTAGCGGCGGTGGAGGCGGTTATGGCTTTAACAGCGGAAGCAGGAGCGGCGGTGGCCGTTCCGGAGGCTACGGAGGCGGCGGCGGTGGCTACGGAGGCGGAGGCTACGGCGGCGGTGGCTATGGAGGCGGAGGCGGCGGATACGGAGGCGGTGGTTACGGTGGAGGAGGCGGCGGAGGCGGCCGCGGTGGAGGCTGTTTCAAATGTGGCGAGGAAGGTCACTTTGCTAGGGAGTGCACGCAGAGCGGAGGCGGAGGAGGCGGCGGTGGCCGTTACGGAGGAGGCGGCGGCGGAGGCGGAGGAGGTTGCTTCAGCTGTGGGGAGGATGGGCACTTTGCTCGTGACTGCCCAAACAGCAATCGCTAAACTATTTACCCAACAACAACCAACCCAGAGGGGGGAAAATGTGGACCTATCACATTTCATTCCTCTGTTCTATGCCTTTCATTTTGTTTTTGTGAACTGGGTGATGTTAAACCTTTCTCCATGAAAAAAAAACCCTAGCTAGCAACCTATCTTCTTTTTAAGTCTTTTTTTGCTGCTTATGCTCAGTAGTAGAAGTAATGAAAATTAATGTGTTTTGGGATTTGGAGTGTATTATCCTTGGTTGGTTATGGTTATGCATGAATCTTGAAATCTATTCTCTAGTCTTTAGTCTCTCCATATCACAATGATGAAGTGAAGTTACATATGGATTGCTGGTTTTTGGTTGTGTTGTGCTAGTCTAAAACTCTACTGGTCCGAAACAAAATTGAAAAGGACATTGAAGAAGGAAATTTCTTTTCAAACAGTGGGGACACATTGGGGGTTGAGTCCTTTGGGATGTTTTCATTTTCTGGTAAAAGTTTATGAATAGACTGGTTGAAAGTCATTCTTGGAGTCGACATTCATTTACGATGCATTGGAAAGTAGAATGAATAGTTATCTTGATTTGGCAATTTGATTTAGGCCCCTCAAATTGACCACTTCCCCCTCTTGTACTGATGTAACAATACAGTTGAGTGGTGTGTTTTGAAGTGAAATTTGGAACCTAATATCCTCCTACCAAGGCTGAATCAATATCTACTACTGTTTGTTACAGCCACCCACCCAGAGTTAATACACCTAACATCTTGCCATTTGGTTTGGTACAATGGTGGTGAGAGAGAGAGATGATGGGCTATAGGCTGTTTGTAACGGCGTTAAGCCCTTCATTGGTGGACAAAATGGTGGGGAAAAAGACATTCTTTGGTGGTTTCACTGTGGAGGGACAGGTGGTGGAGTTATTTTGTCTAGGAGGACGGTGAAATCCACCATTGGCAGGGGTGCTGTTACTGTATCCTCACTTAAAACTCAAAAGGTCCAAGTGGTGGTGGCCTTGCTTTTCTATAGGATTGCATCCCATTCCCGCTTCTATACTCGTAAGGATTGGATTCCAATCCCGCTATTATACTGAAGTTGTGAATTTTAAGGATTGCATTCCAATCCCGCTTCTATACTGAAGTCGTGAATCGTCGTAAGATGTGGCTCAACGGGTTGAGCTGACTCTCTTGCTTTTCTCCTCATAATGTAGTGACAAGATGGGCAGGTGGGTTTGGTTCAACTACCATTGTTTTTGCTGGGAAAAGGGTAGATGTCAGCCTCCTCCTCATATTCATTGCATGTTCAAACAATGCAATTGATGAATTGCAAACAAAAATAATCATACGAAACCGGATTTCGTTCCAACTTGTGACATTCATATCGTCTAGCAGGAATAGACTAGAAATCAAATGTTAATAACAATGGCACTCTTATTTTTGTGCTGCAAAATACTGTAAAAGTTCAGGTTAAAGGCACATGAATATGAAAATGAACTTGAGCAGTCTTGAATGTCAAGATAGTAGTTGATTGGAATGCTCAGATGTCAAGTAGAACCTCTGGAGACGTTTTTGAGCCTTAGTCACCTCACTATCCCACTCTGTTCTCCAAATCATATAGCACAAGGCAAGGGTCTCAGTGACCACCCCACAAATCATTCCAACCCATATACCCTAAACCAAACAATCAACAATAATATCATCACTTTGAGGCTAAACTATGATCTGAGAACAAAGAGAGCTACCATACATATTACATACCTTCACTTGAAGATTAGCTACATAGCCAAGCAAAGCACCAATGGGTATTCCAATAACATAAAAGCAAACCAGGTTTATAACTGCAACCGCGCTTTGTAAGCCTGCTCCAACAGCCACACCTGATATGATGATGGACAAAATTTAAGTGATCAAAATTGTCTGTGAAATGGATTCAGAACTTGTACATATACGCGAAAACTTGCCCGAGAGTACTGGGTAAATGCTGTTGAGTAATATAGAGAACGCGTTCAACACAGACAGGTCGGCCACAGCATCTGCAACTTCCTTTTCGTTGGTAAACAGGTATCCAATTTGGTTCCCAAACGCCAAGCACAGAGCCCAGAAGAATAATCCAATCAGAACTGAAGTTGTTAGGGTGACTTTAATGGAAAATTTTGTAGCCTTAGCATCCCCTCTTCCAAGTTCATTTGCAACGCGAACACTACAGATTGAATAAACCCAATACACAATTACAGACATATCTCGATAACCTTAAAAAAAACATTGATGGTAATCCTAGTTATGGCAACATACCAAGCAGCACCTAGGAAGCCCAGGCTAATCATGAATTCCCATGCATTTACATTAAGGCTGCAGAAGTGCAGAATGAGATTTAGTGAATAAGAGTCTTACTAGTGCAATAAAAATTCAAAAGAGAAAGAAACTAGCAGGGGAGTTAGTCCTTAATTACCAGATGGAGAAGGCTGATATGGCAACCTCTGCATTCTGCATATATCCAGCCAGTAAGACCAATATGGCATTGTACCATATCTCCAAACTAGAACAAAATTATGATTGTAAGTGACATTTGTGAAGTTAAGCTAAGAAATAGGAGTTAAGGGCAGATATATACCAAAGCATAAGTCCTGATGATATGGAGAGCTTCACAACAGGGAATATATCTTTGAAGGCAGCCATTGTAAATCCTTTCCATGTGTTTGGGCACCAGCCTCCAAGTATGTACACAAACTCGCCGATAACAATAAACCAGGACGATATGAGAATACCTACCATTGCACCTGGAACCCCAAACTCCAGCTTGTAAACTAGCAGCCAAGACAATGGAATGTGGATGATGAATTGAGCTATGGATAGCCAGGCAATAATCATGTTCTTTTGCTGTGCTTGTAGATACATCTGGATGGTCCAGCTAAATATGAAGCTGTAGTTGACAGGGATGAACCATAGAGAGATATATCCAGCAGAGGTTGCAATAGAGTCTTCCTGTCCAAGAAGTTTGAAGATTGGGGTGGCAAAGATGAAGAAGGGTTGCAAGAGTGTGAGTATGATTAACTCCACAACCCATGATCTCTGCAAATAAATGCCCATCATATGATAATGCCCAGCTCCATATGCTTGCCCACATAGAGTTTCTGTTGCACTCGACATTCCTATCTGCAATAAATCGACTCAAACCAAAAAGATCAATAGAATGTTCTGGCTTAGAGTTAAACTTATAACATTGTGATTATTACCAATATTCCGTTGATAAAGCGGACGGCCAGAATTTGAATAAGTGCATAACCAGCAAAATCAGCCTCACTGATATGGCCAACGAATGACTGTGTGACCACTAAGCTTCCGAATGAAGAGACTCTTGCGAGTATACTGGGTAAGGCAACCACCCATATCTTCTTGGATTCGTCGTATACTCTGCCTTTCAGATCATTTCCTGTCTTCTCTACTTCATGGGAAGCAAGCAACCTTTCACTTTCACTGCTCAAATTATCCATGCTTCTGTTCTATATTAAAAATGTACATTCAATACTAATATAATGTGCTTTTAGTATATTAAAAATGAATATTGCATTCATGATCACACAGCTATATGGTTAGCACTGTCAAAGCGGACCAGCTTGCCCCACTGCGGGCCTAACTCTTAGCGGGCTTTTGCGGGCCAGCCCGTTAGGCCTGCGGTCTAGGATTCATATAACCCTAATCGGCCCCGCAGGTTTTTTTTTTTTTTTTTTTTTTTTTTTTTTTTTTACTTTCATGTTAAATTATGTAAAAAACTATAAAAATGACAAGAATGACATATAAATAAATAAATAAATAAATAAATATATATATATATATATATAATTACATATAATTATATAAATATTAAATAATTAAATAATCCTAGATTAACAATCCTAAACCTATCTTAGTACTAATACCCTACACCTATCACAGTACTAAACTATTAATGATAATATATAGTGTAATAATCATAATATATAGCGTATTAAATTATATATTAGTACTAGTACTGTGAGTGTGTGATATGTTTAGGGTTGTTAATTTGAGGATATTTAATTATATATATATATATATATACACACAAAATAGGTATTTGGCCGGGGGGCCGACCCGCTCCAATAGGCCCGCATTTTTGCGGGCCTATTTTTTCATGACCCTAACCCGTCCCACCGCGGGCTTCGACCAACTTTGACAGCCCTATATATGGTCCACACAATAATTTGTCGTGAAATCGTTATTCCATGGACCATGATTCACACATTTGTGTGAACTATAAGTACAAAATACATTTTTAATATATTAAAAGTACATTATTTGATAATATATGAAAAATTATTTGTGTGGAACAATGCGTCTAAAATAATTGGTGGGTCTGATTCAAATTTCTTCTTAATCGTTGGAGTCTACTGATAGAAACCCAGTTGAAGAACTCACGTAACGTAATGCAATTCTATGAGGAAGAGGAATATTGTCAAATGGGCTAATATTAACTTTTGGGCTATATGGGGATATGGCTCCAAATTAAATTGAAATTCATCTGCAGTAGGAAATATTATTAAGGTTAATGGAAATACAAAATATGTTGTTGTAAGTATATGTATTAATAAGAGTTAATGCCGTATGGGGTCCTCCGAGTATAACGGTTTAGCTACGTTTAGTCCTAAACTTTCAAATTACCACCTATAATCCTTCGACTTTCAAATTGTTACCATCCGTGGTATAACTTATCACCCATGGTCCTTCAATTTTCAAAATTAGACCATCCATCGTCCTCTTGTAAGGACCATTGGTGGTTAAAATTTGATAGTTAAAGGACTATGTGGTTAAAATTTGATAGTTGAAGGAACTTGGGTGGTTAACTTGGATAACAGATAGTAATAATTTGAAAGTTAAAGGACCACTATTGGTAATTTGAAAGTTTAGGACTAAACGTGGCTAAATCACAATACTCGGAGGACCTTAGATGGTATTAACTCGTATTAATAAATTGTATATTTTAATTTCTTGCCTGTATAGTTGTATGTTGATAAGATATTTTTAAATTTATCATTCTTAATTTTTAGTTGTACAATTTTTGATAACAGAATTATTATTATTATTATTATTATTATTGTAAAATATTTTATAACATTTTAATATAATAATACTAATAATGATGATGGACATTTTGTTTTTATAGTATTATTATATTATATTATTATTATTATCTAATTTTGCCACATTACATCTCTCTCTCTCTCTCTCTTTCACACACACACACGTATATCAAAATTGGGTTCTCGTGCAATTGGGTGTGTCTCGTGCAGTTGTACGGTTAAATCTGTGCCATTTATTCAAAGGTCATCGAAATAAATGAATTGCCCATAATGAACATAAATTTAAAAAACGGGATGACATTATGATAATTTTACATATTTGTTGAAAGCTTTAGGTGTGCCATTTCAATACTTAAGGTGCATATCAGTTTTACGCTTGAAAACTTAAGGTGCTTAATTGTAAAGCTTTAAGGTGTGTGATTTTGTAGCGCTAGGTGCATATAAGTAGGGCCGGTCTTGAGGACGTGCGAGATGGACACCCCCGGGCCCAACGTTGGTAGGGCCCCAACTTTTTTTTTTTTTTTTTGATGAAGTTAATAAAATGGTAGGATATGCAAAGATTTGAATCCATGACTTCAAAATTATTTATTTTAAATCTATTTAACAATTACAACCATTTGATATACTTATCTCAGTTAATAGAAATATACTAACGAATGTTGAGTGAATGATATGATTTTTATTTTTTTTTGAGTTTTATTGACTCTGGGCACATGAGTGTGTACACCGGTGCCCGCTTAACCACAAGGTCTTTGGCTGAATGATATGATTTAACTCAACTAAAAATTTAAATTGATAATTAGACTCCAGATTGATGTTTATATATTATATATATATGCTCAACATTAACAACCTAGTGCATTCATCGTATCTTCTACGGCTTAAAATGTCGATCAATTCAGCTATCTCAACACCACCTTTGGTATATATAGTACTTTCATGTTGTTAATATGTACCCATTCTAGATAGGATTGTTAAAGAGATTGAACAACAATTACCTTAACATTAACAAACAAACATAAAACTTACGTCAATTATATAGAGACTGCTATACACCCACCCGGAGTTTCTGTTCTTCTTCTTCTGAAGCACCCAGCGCAGCAATGACCATGACAGGGAGAGAGAGAGAGGGTGTTTTAATGAATGACGTGAAATAGTGGAGCTCAACAACTAGTATTTATGGTAGATTTTCATAGCATGGTTTTAATTTCTTATTACGCATTATAATTTATGAAAAAATATAATTTGATTAATTCTTATAATACAATAGGTATAACTTTCATTCTATCTTGTACGGCTTAAAATGTCGGTCTAATCATCGATATATTTCAACGCCACGGGGAGCACGTGTTGTGTACTCAACTAATAACAGCAAAATGAGCAAGATAGTATGCACGAAGTAGTGGACTATAAAAGATAAGAGAGTAATTCATGCGAGCAAAGAAATTTAATTTCTTGATATCATGTGTTTTTATTGTGACTTTTTGTGTATTCTTGCGATATAAAATTTTATATCTGAAATAAATTAATACTTGTGTCTTATGTTATAGATTTATGTGTCTTGTGTTTTAAAATTTTGTGCCTATGAATACAAATTATGTAGTTAAATCAAATTTGAAAAATAAATAAATATATAACATGTGTATGTATTTTGTGTCTTGTGTTATGAAATTATGTACTTTACGAGTATGAATTATGTACGTGATCGTTTCAATCCAGGGTCCATATACTATGTGTTTTGTGCTGTGATTTTTTAATTTGTGTTTTGTCTTATAAAATTTTGTACCTTATGAGATTAATTTTTGTATCTTGTCGTTTCAATCTACAATCTATAATGCTATGTGGACCAATATCTATGATATAATTTAACTTTTTTGAGTTAAATGGCATAAATATATTTTTTGCGTAAGTTCTATAGCCTATTTGAACATTATTCATTTATTGTTTTATAGTCCGATTAGTACAAGGGTAACATACAATATGAAAATTACTTCTTGAAATTTAAATAGTTATGGACTTATGGTGTGAAATTCATCATTTTAGATTAATTTCATGAGCTAATAAATCACTCCAACCAACCAACCAACCGAGCATTGATGAGTGGAAGATATTATCCGTAGGCAAGGCAATAATCAATACCTATTTGGTAATCATTACTGACTGAGATTTAATTTTGACTGATCATTTGATGGAATCATAGTAAGTACGTATGGTAGGTAGAATAAAATAAATAATTCTATTGCATGTATTTTCAATCTTTATGTCGTCAAGTTGACTCTTTAATATATATGATACATAATGATAATATTTTTATTATGTATTTTTTTTAGTGACAATAAAAATCTACATTTATTATCTAAAAGTGTACACAAAGTAAATTTTGTTTCTGTATAATAGATTAATAGCGCACAAACTACACAGGAGTGGCAAATGACACTAAAAATATCTTGATCAACGAGTTCGACCAATAGAGCGTTGACAAGAATTTTCTTGTACAAAAATTATACTTCCTCGACTTGGCTACATCCAAGAAGTATTTTTAAAAAATACTGTCTATTGAACCAGTGTGCGAAACTTGTGCGGGCTCCAATTGAGTTTCTACTGTCATTTAAGGATGATTTTAGATGATATTTGATGCGGTACTACATTAATAAAAAAGTGATTTGAAGAAATGCTATTATTTATTACATTCATTAACTAATTTCACCGTAAATATAATTAATAATGTATGTTAAATAAATTACACTGCATCAACTCTCATAAAAAAAAATAATTAAACTTGAAATATTATGGTTACCAAACAACTCAATTGGAGTTGCCTTGATGTAACTACTCCTCAACATATGAATCATAACACAAAAACATACAGAAATTAAAGATGGTGTCGCAACCAACAAACAAATTATGATCCACACAATGTTGTGTGAAAGTATATTTTTAATATACTAAAAATATATTATTCGTGTACTAAATGTACATTATACAAAATAATGTATTTTTCATAAATATAATGTACATTTTTAAATTTTAATAAATAAAAATTACATTATTTGTATACTGAATGCACATTATTTGATCGTATGATTCACATAGCTATATGGCAGCAAGACAGTCACAAATTAAAGAGACTGACATTGTAAATAAATGAGCTCAACAACTTGTATTTATGGTAGACGTACTTTCGCATGGAAAAGTTCATTCTAATGGATTTGTAATCAACTTCTTATGGATTGGTTATATTTTGAAGAGTTGAGAAATGGAAAAACAATTAACAATTAGAAATAGATTATACAGAATAGTATTAGAGTAGCGACCTTAAAACTTTGTGTACTAACTCCTAATCGAATTCTGTAGGATTCATAAGTAGTGAAAGAAATCATTTGATCTAGTTTCAAAATAAATTATTATTTTAAATTTTTTATGTTGTAACAAATAGAACTTATACCTTATTTGTATTTTTTAACGTTAAACAAGTTATAAACTCTAAAATAAATTTTACCAAACAGAGCCTGATGTAAATCTTTATATTTTAATCTTTAGATATAAAAAATAAAAAAATGAAATTATTTATTATTAGCACGTGAAATATAAGCAATGTTAATTTTCAAAAAAAAAAAAAAGAAAAGAAAAAAAGCAATGCTATGTGATGGGTGAATTAAATGTGGTATGGACTGATTGATTGGTTGCAAAATGCCATTAAGAAGGATAATAGCTGGTAGGTAGAAAAGATGATAAGTGTTAGGGATGGTGTGGGGGAAGGAAGCTCTATGATGGATCGCTAAATCTATGGCCGTGAAGGAAGCTCTATGATGGATTAGGAGTCATCGTTTAAATAATGTGATAGTGGAGTTTGATTGTTTAAATTTTTGCTCTAATTTCAATTCTGTTTGTCAAGATTATTCGTATGTTGGTTTGTTGGTTAAGCAATGTCGTGAACTTGCTAGTGACATCGAGAACGTTGTTGTTCGCCCTGTCAAAAGGTCAGCGAATCATGTAACTCATGTGCTTGCACGACAACTGATTCTTCTTCTGTCCTTGGGCCTTGGGATGATTTTCCTCTTGATTGTATTTCAGTTTATTTTGATGATTTAATATAAGTTGAGTTGTTTTTGGTTTTCAAAAAAAAAGAGCATAACCACATTTTAGCTTGGTGTTTTTCTATGGATGTTTTTTCTTCTTTATAAAGATTTTAGAATGTTTGGCCATGCAAATACAGTGATATATGCCATGGTACTAGTGTACAAGTATTTGGGACTGTAGACCAGTTAAAGTATATTCTACAATTTACCTTATCCCCAATTTTCAGATACTAGAAAAGAACATGATATAAAAGTGGTAAAAAACAACAAACAACAAAGTTTGGGAAGAAAAAACAACAAAGTACATGAAAATTAATATATTAATAAATGTAAATGACATGTTAGGTAGTATAAATAAACACAAATGGCCAAAGATCTGGTGGTCTAGTGGCACCCGATGTCTCAGTTTACACTCTAACATGAAAGATGGGGGAGTGGGTTCGAGCCTTAGTGGGGTTCGAGCCTTAGTGGAGGCAACTGTTGACTCTTTGTGCTTCAGTAGGTTGAGAAAGTGGCTGTTCACACTTGTTTAGTTTAGTGATTAGAGTTCATCACCACCCTCGCTATGGGTCAGAGAAGGCTAGGCTATTGGAGAAACATCCTTCCCCCCGAGGGGGATTCTGGAGGGAAATGTTCCTTTCTTTCCTTTCCTCTTATGACTAAAATGAACGACTTTAATAAGAAGGTATGCACGAGCACTTGAATGATCGAATCTCTCGTTAGGACCTATCCTTGAGCGAAGGGCGTAAACTACGACAAATTATACTCTGAACCATGATCCACTTTGCATTGTGGACCCTGATTCAAAATGACATTCAGATTCAGATTATATAAATTGTAAACACATAATTTTTTAATTAGATCCATAAGTTGGTCATATAACAATTAATGTATCATATAATAATTGTCTCACCAAAAAAAAAAATCATATAATAATTGAACAATATAAAATGAAAGGCTCATAAATTTCGTAACTACTACTCTGCAATCTTTCTTCCCATACTACTCTGCAATCTTGAACAAAATTACTAATGAGCAATTTCATAAGTTGGTAACTCTCACATGAGTGCTCTCTAGATCGAGCAGCACAAAAATTTCAACGCATAAAAAATTCTACATTGTGAATATTAAACTAGTGCACAATGCCAATAGTACTAGAGAATCGATAAATAATACCAAATGAAAGGTGGATGGTATTCATATATAAATATTCTGCAGTACTTATTGAACCTCAAGCTAGTTGAAGAGGTTGATTGGAATCTTCAGAATTCAAGAAGAACCTTTTGAGGCGATTTTTAGACTTAGCGACCTGTTACATAATCACAAAATTAATTAATCTCATGGTTTTTCCATGATAGATTCATCCTATTACAATAATATTCAAGAGTTCAGTTTAGGTACCTCGTTATCCCAATTTGTTCTCCATGTCATATAGCACAAGGCAAGTGTCTCAGCAACCACCCCAAAAATCATACCAACCCAAATACCCTACCAAACAATATAAGCAAGAAGAATATATATCACAACTTTGGGACTTTTGTATTCACTAAAGTATGATATGAGAACAAGGAGAACTACACAATTCATACCTTCACTTGAAGATTAGCTACATAGCCAAGCAAAGCACCAATGGGTATTCCAATAAGATAAAAGCAAACCAGGTTTATAACTGCTACTGTGGATTGTAAACCTGCTCCAACCGACACGCCTGATGCCCAAAATTCCAAGTGTCAACAAGTGAAAGAAATTCTTATTAAAAAACATTGAAAACTTAACCACATTTGCAAAATCTTAATATAATAACTTGCCTACCTGAAAGTACTGGATAAATACTATTGAGCAATACAGAGAATGCGAGCAGTATAGAGAGGTCCGACACAGCATCTACAACCTCCTTTTCGTTGGAAAACAAGTATCCAATTTTGTTCCCAAACACCAAGCACACAACAAAGAAGATTAATCCAATCACAACTGAATTGCCTATAGCTACTTTAATAGAAAATATTGTAGCTTTAGCATCCCCTTTGCCAAGTTCATTGGCCACGCGTACACTGTATGGAAGTTAAGTAGAAAATTATAAATATATAGATGAAATATATATTGATTTGATGGTAATACTAGTTAATGGTAACGTACCAGACACCCCCGAGTAAGCCCAAGCTAATCATGAATAGCCATGCATATACATTAATGCTGTGGAATATAATGAAATTAAGTCAGTTGGAGTGTTACATTATTGTTGCAATAAACATTTTCAACAGATCAAAAATAAACTATTAGCGAACATTGTAACAGAGTCAATAGTACTCAAAAAAAAAAAAAAACTATTAACCAACCTGATGGAGAAGGCTGATATGGCAACCGCTGCATTCTTCATATATCCAGCTAGCAAAACCAATATAGCATAGTACCATAGCTCCAAACTATAAACCAAATTAAAGATATTAGAAGTGGCATTGATCAAGTTATACAGTAAAAAGCCCGCACAGGTAGCTCAATTCGTTCAGGGGGCACAGGACTCAGCCTTGACAGTGACAGTGTGAGAGTCACACTCAATATAGTTGACTCCTTATGAGCACTAGGCACTGGTCCTCCTACTTAATTCGCTGCTGAGACACCATAATTTACCATTTGTGTCCTATCGGGCGGGTGAGGATTTCGCCTTTGTGGGTGGACAAATCAAAGTTATGAAGTGAAAAGCACTTACCAAAGCATAAGTCCTGATGATATAGAGAGCTTGACAACAGGGAATATATCTTTGAAGGCATCCATTGTAAATCCTCTCCATGTATTTGGGCACCAGCCTCCAAATATGTACACAAACTCACCGATTACAACGAACCAGGAGGATATGGAGAGGGCACTCATTGCACCCGAAACCCCAAACTCGAATTTGTAAACTAATAACCAAGAGAGTGGAATGTGGATGACAAATTGCGCTATAGATAGCCACGCAATAATCATGTTCTTTTGCTGTGCTTGTAGATACATTTGGATGGTGGTGCTAAATACTACGCTGTAGACGAAAGGAATGAACCACAATGAGATATATCCAGAAGCCTCTGCTATGGATTCTTCCTCTCCAAGAAGTTTGAAGAATGGGGTGGCAAAGAAGTAATAGGGAATAAAGATTGTCAATGTCACCAAATCAACAATCCATGATCTTTGCAAGTAAATACCCAACATATGATACTGCCCAGCTCCATATGCTTGCCCACATAGAGTCTCTGTTGCACTCGACATTCCTAACTGCAATTAAAACCCGCAAATCAAATGAGAACCACATTTCCGGTGCAAACTTGCTAACAATAATGTCTGATTGTGCATTCAAGAATAAGTGATTATGCATTTGGTAATGTCTGATTACGTATATTGTACAATTCACACGGGAGTAGTGACCCTATAAAGATATATATAGAAATATGCATTGAAAATTACCAAAATTCCGTTCACAAATCGGACAATGAGAGTTTGAACAAGGGCATAAGCAGCAAGATCAATCTCGGTGACGTGGCCAATGAATGACTGCGTGGCTACTATACTTCCAAATGAGGTCACCCGCGAGAGTACACCGGGCAATGCAATTCTCCATATCTTGCTGGATTCCTCGTATACCCTAACTTTTAGATCATCACTTGTGTTCTCTACTTGATCACAACTGAGCAGCCTTTTATGTATGCCATTATCCATATCTCTATATCACATAACAACAACAACAGCAACATGGAATTCAAGTATCAGTAACAAGTCAAATAAATATTTAATCATAGAGCTCTGATCTGAGCCTGTACTTTAGATTATCATGGATTTCATAACCTGTACTATAGTTTTCATAACCTCAAGTACATAAAAATAATATTATATGTGCATAAAAAATTTAGATAAATAAAAATAATATTACATGTTCATAAAAATAGCAAACATAATAGTGAGTTTATGTACAATTCCAGGTATGACTTTGATGAACCAAATCTACCAATCATGGAGCAATGTGTAAAATAAGCCTATCTTATTTTACAAATCTTTAAAGAAAAACCCCTAAAAAGTGATGATTGATCTCAACCATCCATCAGAGTTTATTAATGGTAGAAAATTTTAGTAAAAAATAAAATAAAATAAAATACAGTGTTAAGTGAAGTGGACAGTTACACAGTTAACAAAATCTAAGCCATTAATCTTAAGCATTTAATGGCGTAGATCTGTTCACACAAACATATAAGAAAGAGTTGACTCATTTGATCGTGAGTCTATATATATATAAATGGTTATTATATAGGTCCGGTTTGGGGGCCGTGCGTACAATAATACAATATTAAATTAACAAAAGATAGAAAATTTGTTTACGCAATTTAAAGATAAACATAAGTTTGGAGATCATGCCAAAACTAAGACGTACTTTCTAAAAACATACTACCTCCGTCCCAAAATGGTTGTCTGATTCGTTTAACGAGGCTTGACTGAAGTAATTTTTAATCCAATTTTTCATAATCTTAAGTTTAGTATTAATATATAAAATTTATATATTTAGAAATTACATTAAAAGTAATATTAAACACAAAAAATTAAATTTAAAAATAATAAAAAATTACTAAAGAAAATAAACAAAGAATAAAGAGTTGGTTTGACCAATGAATAGTAAATAGGACAGGTAAAATGGGACAGAGGGAGTACTATAACTGTAATAATTTAAAAAGTATTTACATCAATGTTGACTAAAGATAACATAATGCCAACAAAATACAGTGCACTCTCTAATAATTACACCTACAGTGCTTATGGAGAATAATTGCGACAATATTTATGTTTTCTTAAATTTTCTACAGTATCAATCACCATTATAAAAGAAGTAATGCTATACAACTTTTTTTTTTTTAATTCTATTATTTTACTATATATGACGCTGGATCATGCTTTGGAGAAAGAAGCTTGAAATCGAATCACTATATAGAACACAAATAAATAGGTGCCAATTGTTTTCAAAAAAAAAAAAAAAAAAAGGTGCCAATTCAGCCAATAAAAACTGGGGGCTGAGTCACGTCGACGGTCAGGAATATATCATTATTATATTTATTGTAATACCGACAAGGCGACAAGCTAGACAGCATGAATATATTTTATTGACTGCAAAAAAGGATAAAAATAAAAGGAAAATACTCTTTACTCTTTAATTTTTATTCCCTCACGATAAAATTTGATGTAACTTATCATATTTTTTCACGTGAGATAGTAAAAGTGATGAGGTAGAAAAATGAAAATTTATGTAATAAAACTCCAAATAAAATTTAACAACTGTCAATCATGTTCAGATGACATGTAGTAACTCTCACGGGTAGGTTTAAAAAAAAAACAACTAATGAAGAGAAAGTGTTTTTGAAAAAAAAGAAAAAAACGTTTTTTGAAAGATGAGAAAGCGTTTTTTTTTTTTTTTTCCAAAAAAACAAAGAGAGAGAAAGCGTTATAATGCAGCAATTGCAGGCTGCGTCATCTTTGAGGAAGGAAAGGTCGAACATGGCTGCTCGATCTCACATAAACGAACGTACATGCATAAGGCGATATGATAGACTTACGTGGATTAAGCTCGGCCGGTTTTTGATCCGCCGGAGTTTGTGCTCTTATCTTCTTCTTCTAAACCGCCGAGCAGCGATGATCTTCCGAGCGAGAGAGAGAGAGTCAGAGAGAAAGAAACGAGATGTAATGATCTTATCTTACATAAATGGCTCACCCACCTGTATTTATGGTGGACTTTTCTCGTTTAGAGTACAGTTTAGAATTTGCCATTGAATGGTTAATTAATATCATCCCATTATTGGCAATAACTTTATGACACAAACTTATGTGACATGTCTCGTGAATTTTTGTTCGTAAAACTGATCGGGTCAATATAAAAATGTAATACTTATACTGATAAGTGCAAAAGATGCTACACTTATAGGGTCGTTCTCGGGTCACATTGCACGTACTTGCTAGCTTTTGTGATTGATTTGAGCATGAATTGCGTTAAAATGCTTGACTAGTGCCATTGGACCCTAGTCCACACGTGTTTGATCATTTTGTAGGTAAAACGTTGTGCAAAAAGGTGAAAAAGGCATGGATTTCAAAGAATGATTCACGAGTGAAGTTTGAAGCAAAGGAAGGGCCCGGACGCGCCTTGGACGCGCGTCCGTCCAGGCGTCCACGTCCCAGATCATCAAGGTTCGAAGCAGCCCCTTGCGGACGCCTGATGGACGCAAACCGGACGCCCGCGTTCGAAAAACAGCTCTCTGAAGTTTGAGATGTCTGCTTTGGACGCGGGAAGGACGCGAACCGGACGCCCTCGTCCGAAAATCACCTCTCTGAAGTTGGTACGCTCTGCTTAGGACGCACAGCGGACGCGAGTCGGACGCTCGCGTCCGATTTTCACCTCGCAAAAGTTCGACGAAACCGCGCAGCAGAATCCTGCTGGACGCGCCTTGGACGCGCGTCCAGTCGGGCGTCCACAGCGTAACAATTTGGCGGTTTGGCGCGATTTAAATAGAGATTTGGGGCATTTTTCAGGGGGATCCCATTCATTTTTCCAGATTAGTCTAGTCTAAAATTTCTCTCTCTAGAATTAGGTTGAAATTCCCTCTCAATTCCACTTCAATTCCATTCACATTTCATTTCAAGTAGCTAGATTTGGAGAAGATTGTGGACATCAACTTGCAATTGATCAAGATTTGTAGAAGAATTCCATTTACAATCAAGTAATCTTTCAATTTCTTATCTTGTTCTTCAATTTTTAGTTTGTGATTTGCTTTGTTGATTTGATTTGTGCTTTGATTTGTGTTTAGACTTCAATCCTTATAGCTTAGATTTGTTTAATTGCTTTGATGATGCTTAGCTTAGAGATGTGTGGCTAGTTACCTAGTGGATTAGGACTAGTTGAACATGCATGTTGTTCTTGAGCTCTCATGTCATATATCTAGGGTAGAATGATGCTTTTTGGATATCTTGATAGCGGTTTGGGATGTTTGTGTGACCTCTACTCCGATTAGGCCAATCGGACTTGAGAGTTAGTGTAGAAGGCTTTCACCTATGAGAATAGGGAATGCTTGAGACCTCACCAACCTCTTTTCCTTCTCACCTTTGAGAAAAGGGAGTAGGAAGACAAGAGGCACATAACGTATTTGTCATAATGCCTCTTCTAGCCTAAAGTTCACAAGGATGACTTTATGGTCTAAGAAGTGAGTCCATTGACCACGAGAGTGGCGGTGGTGTGAGTGACCTTGTCTCATGTGAGTCCTTTGAGCATTTTCAAACCCCTAGTACCTTAGGAAATCAAGAGTTGCATGTGTGCTAGATTAGTCCGAATCCTCCCTTCCAATACTTGTTTACAACACCTTTCGTTTTAGTGTTTGAGCTATTCTTAGAATGACCTACACAACCCTTATGTTAAGACTAGCTTTTGAAACATAGGAACTCTTGTGTCTAATTCCTTGTCTACCAAATCCTTTCTTACCATTCCTTGAGACGATACTCGGGAACTTCTTCGCGTTTTATTCACCTACACTCTTTCCACCTCCTGCTAAAACTACAACTCATCATATATTGAAAAATATAATATTAATAAAAAATAAAGTATTTTTTTTATAAAAAAAAATGTGATACTTTTACATTTTCATTTAATTTACATATATATTTTTATAAGTATTATACTTTTTTTAAAATAAGTAACCACCTTTATTTTTATTATGTACTTCGTTTTACATTTTCAGTATAATTTACATCTTTGTATTGAACTTTTCAGAGTCACAAATTCTCTAGAGAGTCACTCTAACCTTAATATTGTTTAAGACAACTTAGCTTCCACATGAAAATGATGGCACCATATATAATATGCAAAGTGATGTGACAACGTGTATACAACGTGATAATTTAATATCGATTTGTGACAAAATGTTGACGAGACAAAAAGAAAGCTATAAAGATTTACAACAAAAAAAAAAGTTTAAAATTTTTAGCATTTTCTAATTTGTATTTTGAAGATGGGGGAAGGGGACCCATACAAGTTAAGAATAACTTTGCTTCATGTGGAGCGTTCTCTAATTTGTTTTTAATGTGTGTGTGAGGCACCTACAATCGTAAAGCTTGTATATATACCCATATATAATCTTTAAATCAATTAATGTATGTCACATTAACATAAAAAATAAAATAAAAAGTAAGAATTTATATATTACGGAGTATTACATTTTTTTTTTTTGGTGAATAGAAGGGACGAAGAATTATCAAAATCTACCAGTAGCAACACTTTGAGAATCCCAGTCCAGCAACTCAAATAGTCCTATAGGCGGATGATCAAGTAAAGTTGTTCCCCAAGCCAATTCCTGGGCAAGATTTGCTAGGTAGTCCGTACAGTGGTTCCCTTCACGAAGAATATATATGAACAATTCTGATGTCATGGAAATAATCCATCAGCGATTTACAATCCAAGATTAACGTGTTAGCCGTAGTGGTGATATTAGACTCATTGTTGAGTGTTTACACTTTTTATAAACTACTTAGAGTATCTCTATCAAAGTTTTTTTTTTTACATTTTTTCCAACTTGTGCCCAACAGACACACATTAATATGTTTTTTAAAAAACTTTTTGTCAGATTTTTTTTATTCATTTTCTCTTTTCCTGTCTATCTTATGTGACAACGTACATAATATTTTTGTTGATCTGATCCTGAAGATGTTATTTCTAACTGTTAATATATATAGCATTAATGATAGTGATCCGACGAATTAGGCATGGGAATCTTTCATATACTTTCACCTACAATAATTTGGTTGGTAGAAATATGATGATACATTGCCACCTACTCCCTTTAAAATACCAAAATATTCTTCGTATTATGAGCCATTCAAATTAAACAGCATTATATTTTAAATTTATCTATTGTTTTTGTTAGAAATATAATTTTTAGTATGACATGTATTAGTATATAGGACATAAGATCATTCATATCTATTGTTTTTGTTAGAAATATAAGCCTCAAGTATGAGTACTCTTTTCAATTATTTGTTTTTTCTTCTCCTGTTTTTTTAATTTTTTTAAATTTTTTTTTATCCATATCGGCAACAAATTTTTTCACGTTAGAAACTAGTTAAGTAGCTTTTACTTGAACTTGATGCTTACATTTGGAAAAATGAAAATTAAGTGCACATGTTTTTAGTTTTGTAACTCAAATTAGATTTGACAGATGGACTATGTCTGCATTTAAACAAAGTAAGATAAATGACAAATCATATACTTATATATGATATAAATCTCAGTACTTTGATTAACAATGTAAACTTCGTTCTTTCTGGATAAAATAGGAAAAAAATAAAAATGAAAGGTGTCATTGAGAACCAATAATATGATAAAAACAGTATTTATATTATTAATCAAAAAAATTTAAGTTTACATATCAGTGGACAGAAACCCATTCAGGTCTTAAGCTTTTAATATAAAATTAAGAGTTAATACCACAAATGGTCCTCTGACTATTGGGGTAGTACTTCTTTTAGTCCTCCACTTTCAATTCGACCACAAATGGTTCTCTGACTTCCATTTTTGACCACAAATAGTCCTCTGTTAAAATTTCTGTTAAATAGGTGTTAAATCTAGGGGTAATATTGTCAAATTGATTAATATTATTATGATTAATTCTTTTTTAGAATTATATGACAACATAATTAATTTCAAACATTAATAAACATTAAGTTAATAAATATAAAAATAAAATGGACGTGAGAACTTATATAAATGAACAAATTAAATAAAAATTCATGATTAATGTTCGCAATTTGTACTTGATTAATTATATTACTTCAACGGTAGCAGCTTTCAGTTATGTCTGAAACAAAATGTTTGATCGATTAATGAAAAGTGAAAATTATTAATCGACCATGTATGAACAACCATGAAAATGATGAAAGCAAGATTTTTAAAAAAAAAAAATCTTCCATTTTAGTCTTAATTTTGTACGCATAATTACGAGAATAAAGTGTATTGTCTTTTTATTTATGAGTATTTATATTTGTTAATTGTTTCAATTATGCTTGTTGGTGAAAAATTATAAACATTTTTATTTTATAAACATTATATATATCAATTTGACGATAATACCCATAGATTTAACACCTATTTAACAGAAATTTTAACAAAAGGACTATTTGTAGTCAAAAATGAAAGTCAGAGGATCATTTGTAATCGAATTGAAAATCGAGTACTAAAAAGAGTACTACCCCAATAATCAGGACCATTTGTGGTATTAACTCTAAAATTAAATACTTGAATTGGTGGGGTGCGCCAGGCCTAGGCAATAATGCAACGCCAAGACGACGCTCAAAAGCCCAAGTAGCAAGCTACCTTAATGGGCTTTCCCCCTAAAAAAATTAAGTTAATATCGTGTGGACCATTGGCCCACGTATCAGATATTAAACTGATAAGAACAGATACTACACTTGATCTTAGCCAAAAGGCCGAGAAAAGATATGACTAAAACTGTGCACAGCCCGCTTATTTTATTTTGTCTCACAGACAAACGCTTCTACGATAGAAGCGATGTGGGACAAATTGGCTACCCTCATTACTCATAAGCACTAAGCAGTAGCTGGTGCTCTATTCTCATATTTTCTCTTCGTCTTTCCTATGATCTAATAACGTTATAATTCATTGTTCCTATGGATTTTATTTCTAATGAATTGAATCCATTTGCCATTAAACACCAAAAGGTTCTGTTTTTTTATTAGCTTCAGGTATAGGGATGAGCACTGATCTTTCCCTCAGCGGAAGAACTTCCATGGATGATTAAATGTCTTTGTTAGACTAACAAAATGGATGATTTATTATTATTATTATTATTATTCGTGTGTGTTATTTAGGTGATTTTGATACATTGATTATAAAATCAGGTAAAAAATTGAAGTTTTGTTTTGTTTTGTTTTATTTTTTTTTTGAAACTAAGTATAATGGATATATTTTAAAGTCATATGATACACCTATGGTGTAATGTTATTGCAGTTACTAATACTACTACTAGTATTGTTGTCGTCGCCGTCGTCGTCTTTTTTATTATTAATAATATTATTATTAGTATTATTATTATTATAGTCTGATTATCACTATTCTAGGTATTTCATGGGTAGTTAGAACAAGTGATGGGATGAGATAGTGGATGGTTAAGGGGGTAGTGGGTGGTATATATGATCATGTATATATATAACTACATATGTAAATGTATAAGACATTGAAGAATATATTGAATTAGTCTGGAGACATTCTCTTTCATTCTTATCTCTTTTTTTTAGGGTTGGGATGCCACTCGGAATAATGTCTCTGCTCTCCAACTTTTTTGAATTTAGCTATTGACTCGAAGAAGAGTTGTATCATCATCTTGACATAAATGTGTGTTGCATGTCATGACTCGATGACCCAAATAAGCAACAAATAAATGAAGAAAAATCAACTTTGGAGTGAAGACCAAGTATCGCGCTAACAATCTCTTTTGTGACAATAAAGAACTACAACTTTAATGAATATCACAAAATCTAATTAGAACATCTATAATAGGTGAAAATAATTTAGAAATCATGATTGATGCACAAAGCATGGAACTATGGAAGTCACAACTAGAGTCAAGATGTGACTCTGAGTGTAATTCAACCTAATATTTTATGAATAGGCACGATTCCAGTAGCTATATAAAAAACCAATAAGTAGTTTTAAAAAAATCAAGCATTCTCCAACTTCTCCCAACTTAGCATAGGGTAACATTATGTTAGATTAGACTTCAATTCAATATAATAATTCAATTTCAATTTCACTTAAAGTTTATATCTTCAATTTGCATTGTATCAAAGCTAAGTTTTCCTCACTAGCATTTCAATCTCTTCAATTTCACTAACATTTCAATCTTATTTGTGCTTTCATTACATTCAATTTCGTTGAACTTTTGATTTTAAATTGACAACATGAATAGCTAGACTTTCAAATTGCATAAAGGGACTATGTATTGATTGAACTTGGGTTCTTGCATGTTGTGAGTGGTAGTTCAATTGATCTCTTGTATGAGTAATGCTTAATAATTTATTGCATGTGTGTCTATGAGAATAGAACATTTTATTGGACACACTACTACAATCTTAATCTTACTTTAATTTTTAAAAAAAGAGGGTTCAATGAAGATTTGTAGGCTATAGGGGTTGATTGAATAATGGTTTATCAATCAAAATTTAACTTGTTTGACAAATTCAAACAACTAAATTGAGTTTTTGATAAAAAGCGTTTTTGCTTGGCTTATTGAGCTATTGGTAAACAATGTTTTTGCTTGGCTTACCAATAAGCTAAAATGAAAAAATTACAGGTACATAATATGTTAATTATTAAATGTGCATAATTTGATTGTCGATTTGAATCAGGGTTCATAATGTAATGTCCACTCAATTTATGGTATAATTTGCCAGAGAGTTAACCTTAGTCCAAGAGTAATATATGATATTAATAATATGATAATATGAGAGAATTGATAATTAATACCAAATGAATTTAATATCTACATCTACAATCTACAATTTTAATAACAGCCAATAATGTTAGACCCCTAAATGGAACTAAAAAAATGTTGGTGTAATAGTCTGCTATAAGATATTGTACTTTGTTTTTTTTTTTATTGTGCAACTTCCAATTAAATCCCTAATTTATCCTAATCTTTTATAACTTTACCAAACTCTTTCCGTCAAATATAACAGATTCGTTAATTCAAACAAATTGGCAATTTCTATCTCATGAAGTTCAAACAAATTGGTAATTTCTATTTCTTCAAAGAAATTGGCGATTTCTACTTCTTCAAACAAATTAGGGCAGCACAATCTCCCTCAGTATTATATGACTACTTTAACCAATTAAAAAATACTAATTTAAAAATACGCATTGGGCATTAGTTTAATCGTGCATAGCGTGTGTGAAAACTAGTTGAACTAATAACCTTGAATCTTTTAAATGGTGTTTGGTGGGAGGAATTTGAATTCCATTTCCACTTAATTTCTACCTAATTCCAAAGACAACTAAATTTAGTTTGGTGGGAAGGAATTGCAATTCGCTCATTTTCATGAAATTAAAATCCCATGGCCCCTCTTAGGATTTTAATTCCGTGAATTTTAGGGAAAAAAAGATAGAGTCCTAAGACAAAATTACCTTCTGATCCCTTTTTTAACCTAAAATTAATGTCCACCTTCTATTCAAGATGATAGCATGTATTATTCTTCGACTACTGCCAACAGAGAACGTCGTTCCTAAGCAATAATTATTCTAGGCCAACCGTAATCAAGTATGTTTTCTCAAAACTCTCAAGTATTTAAATTTGACGTGTATATAATGTAATTGCCTACATTTTGAAGAACAAAATTTTGAATTTAATATGTTATATATTTTGGGTGTTTGAATATGCAAATGGATCCAAAGGATACTTGTCATATAACAACAACAACAACAATGGGAATTTTGGACTTTATATTACTTATATTCCATTTCAATTCCCATGTATACCAAACATTAGAATTGAAATTCTACTAATTTTATTCTTACAAACCAAACACTGTAATTTAAACTCCCACAATTACAATTCATTTCTCACATAATTCCTTCCCTACAACCAAACGCCCCGTTATTCCTTATTATGTGGTGAAGAAATTTGCATAAATAGAACAAAAGCTTTAGAAATATTCTTTATTGTCTTGAACCTCAAGCTAGTTGATTAGACTCATCGAACTTCAAGTAAAACTTCTGGAGGCGTTGTTTAGCCTTTGTCACCTGTTATACATAAGCACAAATCTTATAGTCCTCCATCCATGTTACAGATAAACATATGCATTATACATGGTATTGTAATAATTTTAAAATGTTTAGTTTAAGTACCTCATTATCCCAATCTGTTCCCCACGTCATATAGCACAAGGCAATTGATTCAGTGACCACCCCACAAATCATTCCAAGCCATATACCCTACCATACCAAACAATATCACATCTTTGAGACTTTTCTATGCATATATGAATGATCTGAGCAAGCAGAATCTACATACTATACATACCTGCACTTCAAGATTAGCTACATAGCCAAGCACAGCACCAATCGGTATTCCAATAAGATAATAGCAACACAGGTTTATAATTGCAACTGTACTTTGTAAGCCTGCTCCAATTGCCACACCTGATTATACAAATTTAAAAGTGTGAAAGAGTGACTTAGTAAAATATAATGGATTAAGAACTTATCGAGATCATATCAGATGTGTAAAAAACATGCCTGAGAGTACAGGATAAATGCTATTGAGCAATACAGAGAATGCGAGCAGCATAGAGAGGTCTGACACTGAATCTGCAACCTCCTTTTCGTTGGTAAACAAGTATCCAATTTTGCTCCCAAATGAAAGGCACAAAACCCAGAAGAATAATCCAACTACAATTGAAGTAGATACGATTACTTTGATCGAAAATCGTGTAGCTTTGGCATCCCCTCTTCCAAGTTCATTTGCGACACGTACACTGCATGAAAGTTAAGTAGAAAAAGTTATAGATATATAAACCTAACTATTGATGGTAATACTAGTTAATGGTAACCTACCAAGCAGCGCCGAGGAAGCCTAGGCTAATCATGAACTCCCATCCATTAATGTTAAGGCTGTGGAATGAAATTTAGTCAATTGGAGTGTTAATAACATTCAAATTAAAGAGAATTGAAAGAAAGTAGCATGCAGGGGTTTGGAGTTAGTTGTTATTAATTACCAGATGGAGAAGGCTGATATGGCAACCTCTGCATTCTTCATATATCCAGCTAGTAGGACTAATACAGCATTGTACCATAGCTCCAAACTAGAAAGCCAGTTAATTAATTAAGATAAGTATAATTAATAAACTAGAAAGTGATGAATAAAGAGAAGAACACTGTACTTACCAAAGCATAAGTCCTGATGATATGGAGAGCTTGACAACAGGGAATATATCTTTGAAGGCATCCATTGTAAATCCCCTCCATGTGTTTGGGCACCAGCCGCCAAATATGTACACAAACTCACCGATCACAACGAACCAGGAAGATATGATGAGGGCAATCATTGCACCCGGAACCCCAAACTCGAATTGGTAAACTAATAACCAAGAGAGTGGGATGTGGATGACAAATTGCGCGACAGTTAGCCACGCAATGATTATGTTCTTTTGTTGTGCTTGTAGATACATTTGGATGGTATAGCTAAATACGTAGTTGTAGTTGAACGGAATGAACCAATAAGAAACATATCCAGCAGCATCTGCAATGGATTCTTCCTGTCCAACAAGTTTGAAGATTGGGGTGGCAAAGATGAAAAAGGGGAGGAGGATTGTCAAAGTGATGAAACCAACAATCCATGACCTTTGCAAGTAAATTCCCATCATATGATAATGCCCGGCTCCATATGCTTGCCCACATAGAGTCTCTGTTGCACTCGACATTCCTATCTGCAATTAAAAAGTCACAAATCAGATATAAACATTATGTGAGTGCATATTTCATAAGCCATGGCTACAGAAATATAATAATAATGCATGCAGTAAAAGTTAGTTACCAATATTCCATTCACAAATCGGACAATGAGAGTTTGAACAAGCGCATAAGCAGCAAGATCAAGTTCACCGGTGTGGCCAATGAATGACTGTGTCACTACTATGCTCCCAAATGAAGCCACCCGTGAGAGTACACCAGGCAACGCAACTCTCCATATCTTCCTCGATTCATCGTATACCCTAGCTTTCAGATCATCATTTGTCTTCTGTACTTCGGAACTAAGCAGCCTTTCACTTATGTCGTTATCCATAGCTCTATCTTACACAACAACATGGAGTTCAAGAATTAGCAAGAAGTAAAACAAACATTCAATTGTATAAGGGTGTGTTTGGTTCATGGGTCTAAGTATAAGAATGTGAATCAAAGTCATTATTATTGTTTCTTTGACAGGTTTTTAGAACACTACTATGGGATTTGATTATCTATTAATTAGAAAACTTATATATATTTATATATATATATTATAAAATAGAAGTGTTGTTCTCCACCCAAAAATACTTCTGTTTTGAAATTTAAAATTACAATTAATTTTTACATAATTAAATAATAACAAAAATACTATATATGTTAATTTAATTTATAGTAATGATTACCTAAAATATTTTTTATACTTCTCATTAAAAACTTTTAAATAACACCTATATTTATATTTTTATTTTTATGAATTAAATTAACATACAATTATATTATATCACTATATTATATTCATTTTTAATATGATATTGTTCATTTTCAAAATATTGTAGATTGATATTTTTACCATACTATTGCAAATATAATTAAAATTAACAAGGACTTACATAATTAAATTCTATTAGAATTAAAATATTTTATTTAATTTAATATTTTAATATTATAGATGTTTTTAAATTTTTTTTATTTGTTTTGAATTTAAATTCAAAAAATAATAAAATTAAAATAATTTCATTTGGTTCAAGTTTAGTTATATATCTTTTTTAATTCTATAGTTAACTTATGTACAACAATTTGAAATAATTCTTTTTCAAACTTTTTATGTGCATAAAAGTAAACTTTGGTGCAAAATAAAACAGAAATAAATCAAATGCAATCTCATTATTATTTATAATTCTATTTGGCAAACCTCACTCCTCTTCCGAGTATGTGAGTAAACCCTCGCCTTGTGATCCTAGCCGGCAAAGGACCACAAGGAGGTTAACCAGCCTAGGTTGCCCATAGCTAACCGGCTCAAACCCGGGTGGCAGACGGTTTCGAACTCAGGACCTCACGGCCACGAGCGTCTTGGTCTTGCCACTCAGGCTGCCCTTACATGTGTGTGTGTGTGTGTGTGTGTGTGTGTGTGCGCGCGCTTTTTAAAGTCATTAAATAATTATATGGTAATTTAATGGTAATAGAATTTATTTAAAAAAAGAAAAATGTATATTCTATTAAAATTTAAAAAAAATCTAAATCAAAATAGATATCTCAAATTTAATTTATTTTAATAAGATAAAATTGAAATTTTCTTTTCAATTTATTATTTTTGTATTATAGATATTTTCAATTTCATTTATTTTATTTTTTGAATTTTAATTAAAAATTGTTAAAATTAAAATAATAATTTGATTCAAATACACACACACATACACATTACTTTAACTGAAATAATTTTTTAATCTTTCCATGCACATATTGAGAAACTTTGTTACAAAGTAAAAAATAAAATATATCAAGTACAATCTCATTGCTATTTGGTATATATATTTTTTCATATTATATATACATACATACATACATATATACATACATGTGTGTGTACATACATACATACATACATACATACATACATACATACATATATATATATATATATATATATATATATATATATATATATTGCTAAAAAGAGAAAATAATAACTATAATTTTTCATCATGGTGTATATAGTATGATTTTTCATCTTTACCTTTTAAAATACACATGCATGTTCTCTCTCTCTCTCTCATACTCTCATATAAGTACATTGTAGCCCGTAAGGGCAGCCTGAGTGGCAAGACCAAGACGCTCGCGGCCGTGAGGTCCTGAGTTCGAAACCGTCTGCCACCCGGGTTTGAGCCGGTCAGCTATGGGCAACCTAGGCTGGTTAACCTCCTTGTGGTCCTTTGCCGGCTAGGATCACAGGGCGAGGGTTTACTCACATACTCGGAAGAGGAGTGGGGTTTGCCTCGATAAACCCAATATAAGTACATTGTATATATAAATGCATATTTATTTGTGCATGTGTATATTTATTTATCTATTTACAAATTTATTAATGTGTATAGGACTTCTTTCAAAAAAAAAATTAATGTGTATAGGACTTATTTTGAGGCATCAAAGTGAAGTATTTTTTTACAATAAGAGCAATAAAATATTAGTAAAAGCCCAAATCTTTTGAATGATTGATTAAATGGGAGAGCAGGAAAAATATTATAATTTGTTTGCTTAATTTTAAAGTTTAAAGCACGCACTAATATGGTTTGGATATTTATGTAGAATAATTGTGTCAACATTTTACATTTTATGTTTTTTCTATGTTCTTCAATATCCCGCAAATTATATGGTGGACCATGGTCCACAATGCATTGTGGACCGTGATCATAGCTGATAGTACAGTTCCGTTGAACGGATACTACAGTTGTGTTGAAAAGATACTGTGGTTGTGTTGAAAGAAAACTGCAGTTACGCGGAACAGAGGTCGTTTCCATCTTTATCCTTATTATTTTAAATAAATGAGATTCTTTTACCTCTCTCAATTAAAACCCTTTTGACATTTTCTTTGCATTATGTTTGGTAATAATTTCATTTTGACATTTGTGTTTGAACATTACTTTTTGTATGAACTAATCTTATGAATTATAAACATTTTTTTTTTACTTTATATATTTTCAAATATATGTTATTTCTTTATATTTTATTTAAATATATTGATTTCATTATTTTATATTTTAATATATAAACAAATCTATTTAAATTTAAAATTATTTAAATTGTATAAAGATGTTCTTTTTAGTCTTTTTACATTTATCAGCTTATCAAAAAGCTAATTTTACCAAACACTTTTAAACATAACAGCTAGCTTAACAGCTCTTCAGATTTCAGCTTCGAGCTTATAGCTTTTCAGTTTTCAGCTACATTTCAGCTTTCAGCTACCTTTTCAGCTAGGTTTGCCAAACATAGCCAAGGTGTAGCTTGAAACCGTTATCGATACAGAATAAAAATAACGGCTGCCAGCCAACTCACCCAACAAATGAATTAAATGCAAAAAAAAAGTGCAAGAGTTCTATTATACATACTCTCAAATTCTACTCTTTTACTTTTACTCTATGAGATGACAAACAGAAATTAATTATTTTCATTATGTGAGTCCATAGAAAAGTATCCATATCAAAATCATATGAGAGGGAGTACAAATTGAAAGTATAAAATAAGAGTGCACCAAGTATTTTCTAAAGTACAATATCGAAAACAATAAAAGCTGGCAGGATGCCCAATGTCACACTGCCCATTTTATTCCCACGTCAGACGGGTCATCAGGCCTTCTCTAATAGTTAAAAGTTTGATGCAATTTTTGAGAAGATTTTGTAAGTGTGATTAGGAAAGAGAAAATATGGGTAGAGGGAAAAAAGAAAAGAAAAAATAAAACAAAATTAGAAAACAGAAAAAAAAAAGAAGATAATTTACGCGCCCAAGCGAGTGCGAATCTGTGCCTCACAAAAGTGAGACGCATTTATTATGCCCTTTGGTGGGCCTCACTGGGACTGACAAAATTTTGAAATAGCAGGAGAAAAACACCCCTTCGACTGACAAAATTTTGAAATAGCAGGAGAAAAACACCCCTTCAATTATTATGCTTTTGAAATAGCAGGAGAAAAACACCCCTTCAATTATTATGCCATTTGGTGGGCCTCACTGAGACTGACAAAATTTTGAAATAGCAGGAGAAAAACACCCCTTCGACTGACAAAATTTTGAAATAGCAGGAGAAAAACACCCCTTCAATTATTATGCTTTTGAAATAGCAGGAGAAAAACACCCCTTCAATTATTATGCCATTTGGTGGGCCTCACTGAGACTGACAAAATTTTGAAATAGCAGGAGAAAAACATCCCTTCAATCATTATGCCATTTGGTGGGCTCCACTGGGACTGGCAAAATTTTGAAATAGCAAGAGAAAACACCCCTTCAATTATTATGTCATTTGGTGGGCCCCACTGGGATTGACAAAATTTTGAAATAGCAGGAGAAAAACACCCCTTCAATTTCATCTTCCTATTTGTTTAAAAAAGACACATGTCATTTTTTTCGTAAACTTTGTGTCCAAGAAGGCTAATGGGGATGGCCTCATGATACACTTGTCAAAATTAATATGAAATAATAATACTTTTAACCCAACAAAAACGAATTTATTCTCGCGATAGTACTAATAATAATAATGGTATAAAATGACAAAGAGTAATTCTAAATACTCCTTAGTAAATAGCTTGCAAGTAACACAATTATTGCTATTCAACATACAAATAATGTACTTTAAGTATACTAAAAATGTACTTCATATTTTTTTAAAAAAAAGAAGACATTATTTGAATATGGTCGGCCGGAATTCCTGCTCTTCTTATTCTGAAGCTCCGATCAACGACCTTAGCTTCCGAAAAAGAGAGACAGAGACAGAAGGAGACAAGATTAAATGATTGCACATGATTCAACCACTCTTATTTATGGTGGACTCTAGTAAAGTGATTCGACATGTACTCTTAATTCATACTCCTATTTTCTACTTTTCTATGATTTGACATGCATTAATTGTTCAATTTAAAAAGGACTCATGATGTTTACGATGCCTCTATTTCCCAACAGTTTATTCATTCTTTTTTTTTCTTCTAATTAAATTTGGGCAAGAAAGTTGGGAGGACATTCCAAGTATAGATAATAAAGTTTATACTTTGGACATTTGCGTTAGTTTTCTAATGCGTTTAAAAAAAAAATTAACATACTTTATAATAACATCAAGGTTCACATGAGGACCTATCCTTACGTTAGGACGTAACGACTAATCTAGACCATTAAATAAGAATGATGCACGGCTAAAATTAAAATGAACAAATCACACGGATTAAGGAAATAAATTCCTTTAAAATATTAGAAAATATACCATTCGGGGCAAATCAATCTTATTAGAAGTTGTGTATTCCTTTATCGAATGTTGTGCATCGATAACTCTTTAATTGCACATTAAAACACCGTAAAAAATTCTACGATAGACATCCCAATGTCTTACGATGCACTACACTAATGGGTTGTTTGGTTGGCATGAATTGTAATTCAATGCCAACATAATTCCATGAAAAAAGAAACTACATTGTTTGAAGTCGTCACCTGTCGTCACTAATACTACCGATATTGGTCACTATTGAAATTAGTGACTAAATTTTGAAGTTGTCACATGTCGTCACTAGCTATATCCTCCGTCACTATTGTAGTAGTGACGACTTTTGAAAAGTTGTCACAATTACTCAAGACTTTTGTGACAATGTTTACGCACACTAAAAGTAGTATTTGAGTGATACCAATAGTGGTCACAATAAATGTACAATTCGTAACCTAATATGTTATTACAAAAAATTGACTTAGTGACAACTAAAATCGTTGTAATTAATTATTTTATTGTGATAATACTTTAGTCACAATAATTGTACTTATTTGTGAGAATTGTTATTGCGCAAAAATAAGAGTAGTGACCTAAAAAAAATGATTACAAATAATTACTTTATTGTCACAATAACAAAGGTAGTATTTAGCATTGTTTCTCTTTTGTGTTTTGAGAAAATATCCAAAAACACCCTTAATACTTTAATATTTTTTAAGAAAAAATCTTTGTTTCAAAGAAGCCTCAAGCTTCATTATCATTGATAATGAAGCCTGAGGCTTTTATTTTGGATTTGAGCATAAGAGGGCGTTGAGCTCCCAACGTCCTCTTAATTATTTTTAATGTGGGATCAAATTTATTATTATTATTATATTATTATTATTATTTATTTATTTATTTATTTATTATTACTAGTCACTATTATTACTTTGATAATGATGTAGAATATGAAACTTTGTAGATTAAATTTTTATTTATGTGAGTGGTGCTTGCTATGAAGGTTTTTGTATAATTTTAAATTTTTATATATAAAGAAATAATTTGATCAATTTAAAATTGAATTAACGTGTGGGTGAAATTGTTACCTAATCAATTAAACTAATACTTTGATTGTTTCAATTAATTGATCGAATTAATTAATATTTTATTATGTATGATATTTTTATATTATATATACAACCATCTTGTACAAAAATTGTACTAATTTAAGAGGCCGGATGACTCTTAATGTACAAATAATAGGCTAATGTGGTTAGGAGTAATAATTCAATTAATTTGATTAATTTTTAAGTAAACAAATTGAATTTTTATTCTGAGAATTGTTACTTATTCAACCAAATTAAATTATACGTACTTTAACTAATTCGATTAATTCGTCCATAACCAAACTTTTATTATATATAATTTATTTTATATTATATATTTGATTTGATACAACATATTATAAAAATTGTGTTACATTGGATGACTCTTAATGTACAAATAATTGGCTATTGTCGTTAGGGTAGTCATCCAATTCATTTGATTAATTTTGAATCAAATTTAGAGATGACGGAGGGAATTGCAATTCCCTCAATTCAATGAATTGCAATTCATAGGTACCTATGAATTGCATTTCATCCCTACAAAGTAAAGGGAAAAGGAAGAAAATGACATATTTGCCCTTGAATATTATTATTAAAATTATTACACAAGGGCATTTTAGTCTTTAATGTAATTTGAATTCCTACTTTATTACCGCATTATTCTTTTTTACCGAATTACAATTTTTTCCTCCTTAATTCCTTTCTTCCAACCAAACGCCCTGTAAGTGCACTAATACACAACTCACACAACTGGGCTGCACAACCAGCAGTCCAGCACTTCAGAACGCACAACCGTACTACCCATACATGTGTACATATATGCAACATTAAAATATAGGTAATATTATACTCAAAACATCAGAGCGAGCAAAAAAAAAATATTGATCGCTTTGTATGGACGAACACCGATGATAAAGAAATCGTGATTTCAAATCACAACGGGAATGATCCAAGAAAATAGGAAACTAATTTGGCCAAGAATTACCCATACACACTTTTAAAAAAATAAAATAAATAAATAAATAAAAACACTACTATCACCACTTTAACCAAAAAAAAAAATCAATTTATGTCATCTTAAATATTTATATTAAATATGGATCATCCAAATAAAAACACGAACCAACAAGATTAGACATCACGGGTCACAGACTCACAGGTACAGACAGATGTTAATGTTAACTGTAAATATAAATAGCATTAATGATAGCGATCCGACGAATTAGGTGTGGGAATCTTGCATACACTTTCACGTACACTAATTTTGTTCGTAGAAATATGATGAAACATTGCTACCTACTCCCTTTAAAATACCAAAATATTCCTAAATCCTAAAATGAGCCAATCAAATTAAAGAGCATTATATTTTAGATTTATCTATTATTTTTGTTATAAATATTATTTTTAGTATTACATGTATTAGGACTTAGAGTTGTAAAAATACCGCATAGGCACCGATTAGACACTAGGTGCTGGCCAGCCGCCTAGAGTATCACCATAATCTGTGCTCTAGGCCACTTAGGCGCTGATTGCCTAGGTTGCCTTGTCGGTCGATTTGCTATTATTTCTTTTATTTTTAAATGAGTTATTTCATTCAAAACAACACTTGTTGGAATATGATTATTGTGGCTCAAATTTAGCAATTGTAATGAGTCCACAATCTGCTATCCTAGCTTCCACGCAGCCTCCACATCGCATGCAGCACCATGTTGTTCTTCTTGCACATTCGCCGAAGAATGTGGATTGTCACATTTCTCTCTTCCCTTACATGGTATAAATAGGTGTAGTGTTTTGCTTTCAAACACACATCAATTGTAATTCATCCTTATCTCTTTGTTTATCACGTAGTGTGTATCTATATATGTATATATATATATATATATATATATATATATATATATATTATTTTCCCGTTATAGTAATTCATTTGTTCATTTTTTTCTTCATTTCTATTATTTCCCTATTATTTAAATTCTATAATTCTCAATTTTCGATTATTCGCTTCTGCATTATTCCGCTATATTCCTAACAACACCGTTTTAAGCGAAATAACCCTAAATTGTTCAAACTCTATTTTGTAGGTTAGTATTTAATATTTTAATATTAATTATTAAATTATTAAATAGTTTATAATTATTTTCAAAAAAAATAGTTTATAATTATCAAGTCTTAGAAAATTAAAAAAAAAATTAAACAATTATTTTTAAAAATACATGGGTGCCTAGTCGTCGATTAATCGCCGCCCAGGCGTCCCCGAGCGCCAAACAATTTTTACAACCATAATTAGTACATGACATAAGAGCATCCATATCAATTGAGCTTTTTTCTCCAATTTTTGTGAACCCATCATCCACTATCTCACCCAATCAAAAAACCATTCTTCCCATCAGTTTTAGATTTTTTCTAAGTTTTTTATGGACTCACCATTTTATTCCACTATGTTGGTCCCAAGGGGATGGGGTACAAGTCTAGAGGGGGGGGGGGTGAATAGACTTGTATAAGATTTTGCAAATCTTTTCAACCTCTCGTGTGTATTGAACTTAGGATGTTTAGGTTCGATACCTCACGAGGTGAAGACAAAGTTTTATGCGCAGCGGAAATGTTATCCCCTTTTAGTTAGCACGAGTTTGAGTTAGTTCGAGAAGTGCGTTTATATGCAGTGCAATCGAGAGGTTAGCGAGAGATAAAAACAGTAAGTAAATGCAAGAGAGATTTTTAAGTGGTTCGGCCAACCCGCCTACGTCCACTCTTCTTCCAGAAACTCCCTGGAAGGATTGCACTAAAAACTTCCCTTTTTAGTACAATATCGAGCGCTTGAGCTTTGATCACGAAGCCCGCCTCAAGCCTCAGGTTTTTCGCCCCGCTTCTTGTTACTCCACCTCTCGAGCACTTGACCTTTGATCACCAAGCCCGCGTCAAGCCTCAGGATCTTCACAAGACAGCTCCCAGGTTACTCTACCTCTCCAAGGTCTTTCTCCCCGCTTCCAGCTACTCCACCTCTCGAGCACTTGACCTTTGATCACCAAGCCCGCGTCAAGCCTCAGGTTTCTTTCACTCGGACAGCTGCCAGGTTACTCCACCTCTCTTGCTTAATCCAAAGCAAGGTGTTTTTGGTTGTCACAGTTGAATGTAACAGGCTCCAATCTGACCACAAGCTATCGTTGAATCAACTTCGATGTAGAGCAGCTTCGGTCACCTTCTGGATGTATAACAGTTTAAGCTTTGTAACTCTCTTGAAACACTAAGATGTGTTTTCTCGCTGTTTTGAATATCAGGATGATATTCCAAGTTAGCACTTGCACTTGAACGTTTTAGACAGACACTTCTTAAGAATTTCGAACTTTCCTTTTTTTTTTTTCTGTGTCTTTACGTCCTTATATATGAGAGTAGAGGAATAATTCCGTTGGAGGGAAAATTATTCCGTTTGAAATTTGTCTCCCATGCTGATCATGGGTCTTGCATATTTTCAGCATATTTCATGGAGTGGTGATCTTGTAACTTGAACCTCTTTGTCTTGTAGTGAATGTTCCATAGTTCACTTTTCTTGAGTCCATGCTCCACTTTCGTCTTTTGGTAAAAGTTACTCTTTTTATATTCCCATTATTCCTTGTTTGTAGGGAATCAGACCACTTCAGCATTGGTGCACCTTTTGACCGTTTGTGGTGGAAATCTGACGTGTCATCCATTTCCGCCCATTTTGAAATCTTCACGTTCGGCACCTCTTCATTATTCCATCTCCATGATATTCTTCTTCTCCAACTTTAAGTATGACCGTCATTCAGCTTTGTTGGAGAATTGTTAGTGTATCGAGACCAAGGTTGATATCTTGATTGCTTGATGTCTCGAACTCAAATATCGAGAGGTCTATCCGAACTCTGTATCGAGAGGTCTACCTCTCGAACTCTTTCATGTCTCGAACTGCTGATGCTGTATCGAGAGGTCGAACTCTGCTTATGTCTCGAGACTTAGTTGATGTCTCGCAGACCCTTATTCCTCCAGTGTTGTCCCATGCTTCTTCTGATCTGTCTATATGATTACAACACGAGACTTCTAAGATGTTCAAACAAATTTACCTCAAGCTTAAATATTTTCCGAGTTGAGCTCAAAGTTACCGGTTGTATTTTCGCTCTTGGTTTACTTGTCGAACTTACAGCGTTTTGCCTATGCTCGAGACTTGGGGATTTCTACTTAACAGTTGGTATCATCAAAACCTATTACATGATGTTCCTAACAATTTCCCCCTTTTTGATGATGCCAACTTATACTTACTCTATATGGCTGATTTGATAGAAAGAATTAACAAGGATTTTATTTTTCAGCGCATATGGTAAGTTTGACAAATACTCTACTAAACATGAATAATATAACTCACGCAACACCCCCAGCAAAAGATATATATGATTATAAAAGGGAATGTTTACAAAGTAGAGTTTAGTAGACAGGATTGAAAGAAATAAGACCAAGAACACATAGATATCAATACATTGAAATGAGATGGAGTTTGGACCACGAGAGCTTACTTCTTGTTGGCTTTCCTTTTCTTGTTAATGGCTTCTCGTGTCTTGATGGGGTCTTTCGGATTTACCAGGCTTAAGTATTCATCTGTGACATCTAGATGCCTGTAGTTCCTGTAGGCTTCCCCCCACGAACTCACCATCAATTACTCCATCTTTCCACCAGGCAATGCATTCTTCTGGAGACATATTGCTGTGTGTAGATATCCCAGTGATTTTCAGAAGCTTGAATATCTCCAGAGTCAGAATTTGTTCAGTGTCTTCTCTGTTCCCAAACTTAAAGTTTGTCATGAGAAGATCTATCTTCCTTTCTTCTTCTGACTGTCGTTCTTGTCTTTTTCTTCTTCTTTCTCTGTCCTCTTCTCTCCTTCTCTCCATTTCCAGTGTACGCTGGACCCTTAGGTTTTCTGCCTGTTTAGCATCCTCCACTGCTTTGCTCATGATTCTTGGTATTTTTGGAGGTGGTCCAGCTGGTTCACTTGCTGCCCTTTTCTTGCCCGTTGTTTCCCCCTTCTTTTTCTCCTTTTCCCCCCCCTTGTTGGCATCATCAGCACGGGAGAGGAGGATGGACATACCTTCGAAGATTGCTTGAAGTTGGGCAGGCACTTGGTTCGACAGGTCATCGAGTATGGCCTTCATCACATCCTGTCGAAGTTCACTGGAACATTGGAAGGCTCGAAGCTCTGCTCGCATCTCGGCTAATTCAGCCCTCGCACTTGCAGCCTCTGCTCGAGCTACAGCGGCTTCATCAGTGGCTTTCCGTGCTGCATCCTCAGCCCATATCGCCTGTTCGAGAAGTTCGGCATGACGGCCTTGGGATTCACTTGTGCCAGCAGCAGGCATTGCAGCATTGCGGACCACAGCGAGTATTCTTTCGAGCTGAGCCATCTTCTGAGATTGATCAGCCATGAATTGACGCACTTCGCCAATGAAGACTTCTTCGGCCTGTTGATCATAGTCAGAAGTAGGAGATGAGGATCGAGATGTACCTTTTGTCGGAGGGGACTTGGGTGCTTCCAGATTTCCACCCATGACTTGCAATTGCGAGTCCACCTCTCGATTGTCTGAGGATCCACAGGGACACAGGGTTCAGAGCTCGAAGGTAGCTCCATGTCAGGTGCTTCCCGGTTTCCACCTGAGGGATGGATCACTTCTTGCTCCTTACCTCTCGAACCTGGAGCCTCAGCTTCAGCAACTGTGGAGATAGGGTCAGCCAGAGAGGGTTCTTCGGTATTGGACGCTTCCCTGTTTTCATCCAATAGAGGTTCCCCCTCAGCATCACCTCTCGAACCAGTGCTGGGAACTTGTCATCTGCTGGTGAGGTTGGAGACGTAGTGTCGACAGGTGCTTCCGGTTTCCACCTTCGATGTATCATCAGTACTCCTCGAACCAGCAGGACTTGGGGCATTCTGCTCATGTTGCTCATTTGACTGCATTTCGTCTGCTCCGATGAGTCTGGAATGATAATTATTTCAGGAGCAGTAGGAAAACCCGGCAGTGTGAGCAACGGAACTTCACCCTCTCGAATTGTCTGTGCTTCATCTGTAGTGGGAGGGTGTGGACGCGGGTGGTGGCAAAAGTAGAACGGTGTTAGGTGCCACTTGAAGTGCTTCAGAGGTCTCGGATTCACCTCTCGAAGCTTCTACCTGTTCGTCCAGAGCAGAGTTGCTGACTTGGGACAGTGGGATTGCGGCTGTTGCGATATCATCGTGAGCAACCCCAGAGGTCTCTCCTGGCCCTCTCGTGAACTCAACGTTCTGTCCCAAGGAGATGGCAGTGGCGAGCCTGATATCTTCTCGAAATCGTGCTTCTGTTTCAGGATCTTCTTCAGGCTCAGCTTCAACTTCTGGTGCTTCAACTGCTATGCTCTTCCCTTTATCAGTTCTTTCACTGTTCAGCTTCATTACTCGTGTTTCGTGGGCAAGATCCATCAGTTGTTGAGCTGGGATCTCGGAGATGCCCAACCACTGGAGTGCAAACTGCTCTTCTGCCTCCATTTCAGCTGCTTGACTCATCAATTGAGTGAAAGAACTGGTTCTCCAGTTGATCCACCTGATCACCCTGGAGAAGTCATCAAGAGTGGGTGCTTCCACTGCCAACTGAGTGGAAACTTCTTCATATAAGTCATCCCGCCCATCAGAGATGATTTCAGTAGCAGAGATTGCTTCGTCTATCTGAGCTGTGATCTCTCGACTATGCTCCAAGAGATCATCTTCCACCCTGACTGTGTAGTCTGTCTCTCGAACCATCTCACATGGTTCTTCTGCATCTCCTTGTACTGGATCACTGATCCCAGTACCTTCAACCTCTCGAGCCATCTCTCGAGATAAACCAACAGAGTCACCAGTACCCTCAGCAGTAATATCATCATTAACACACAAATCTCTTGACAGGGACCTGGTAGGGGGCACTCTCTCAACCTCAGTGGCCAGTGTAGCCTGAGGTTCCCCCTGGGCTTGTGCCCTGTCCTCAAACGGTACTTGAACAACAGAGGGTGTTACCTCTCGGATCTGGGTGACAACAGCAGTTTTGGCTTTCCTAGCCCTCTTTGGCAGATGAACCCTTTGTATCAGTACATCGAGAGGTTCATCATCAGAATTCTTTTCCTTGGTTTGGGCTTTCCTTTTGCCCCTTCCTTTTGGCTGTGAGGGAGAAGGTGCAGCCTTAACACCTTTAGTTTTGGGGACTAGAGATTTCGTCCTACCCATATAGGTATTTCGATGAATCTCTTTTCCCTCCCTCAGTTCGGAGCCCTTCAAGCTTAAGAGAAATTGCACAACAAAGCCGAAACCAACCTTTTTACTGATCGACAGGTTGGCGTTGGAGACTGAGCGCATCACTTGCTGTTGAAGGAAGTTGAAGATAATATGTGCCCAGTCCAGCTTGTTGTTGTTCCAAATGGCATGGAGGATTTTGAGGAGGTCTAGACTAACCTCGTCAGTTTCGGACACTTTGCCGAGCACAAACTTCATGATTAGGTCGGCAGCGAGAGCAAACCTCTCCTTTAGGTGGTACTTGCGGAGGGCAGAGGATGCTCTGGGTGGTGCAGTCGCTAGTCGGATTTTCTCCCAGAAGGCTTGCTTGTCCAAGTCGTAATCCGATAGATGCTTGACTGCTTCCTCCGATGACGCGAAATCAAATGCCGCTCTGAGGTCACCTACAGATGTTGTGATGGGAAAATCATTAAAGCGGCTTTCGATTTTACCCTTCGTGACCTTGGCATTTGCGAACCATTCTGTGAAGTCGAGGG
>NC_044916.1:30392990-30394581 GCF_003576645.1 Ipomoea triloba | reverse complement strand
GATTCTGGATAGTTTTCTCCTTGAAAATCTTTGGACTTGACTGCCGGTTTCTTTCCTCTATAAAAGAATGGAACATCATCTTTTCCTTTCTTTTTCTCCATGGGAAGTTGATGATATGAACTTCTGAAAGAAACCCTCTTATTTATAGCCCAATAAGGTTATCACTTTTGAGTCACGGGATGCAATATGAATGACCGTTCAATGCTTGTGTAACTCCAAAGCTGCCATAAAGTTGATGAAACCGCCCCTCACATGCGAAACAGTTCATGGCACTGAATACAAGAAGATAAAATATGACCATTCATTCCAATTCTATCATTCCCAACTCTAACCTTAGTTGAGAGAATCTATTTTCACATAATGCTTTTGTGAAAATATCTGCTAGTTGNGAGATGTGGTTTGAGCATCTATGATCTGGATTGGATTAACTGAGTCAGGTGCTTTCTTCTTGGTAGATTCTTCATCATCTGAGTCTGACTGGAGTTCCGCTACGTCTCGAACTATAGACTGCTTGTCTTCGAGAGGTAAGTTTGATCTCTCGATAGACTCTGGCTGATCTTCCTCAGCTGCTTCCGTTGTCTTTGATGGTTGATCTGTCGATGCCCTTTCATCAAAGGTAACATGTATGGACTCTTCAACCACTAAACTCCGCTTGTTGAAGACTCTGAATGCTTTGCTTGTTGATGAGTATCCTAGAAATACTCCATCATCTGCCTTTTCTTCAAAAGTTCTTAGTTGAGCCTTCCCATTGTTGTGGATATAGCATTTGCACCCGAATGTGTGGAAGTGGCTTACATTCGGTTTTCTTTCATTCCACAACTCATATGGAGTCTTTCCAACTCCTTTCACGATCAAGGACCGATTTTGGGTATAGCACGCTGTGTTGATTGCTTCTGCCCAAAATCCTTGTGATATGTTGGCTTGTGAGAGCATGGTCCTTGCGGCTTCTTTGAGAGTTCTATTCCTTCTTTCAGCAACCCCGTTCTGTTGAGGCGTTCGAGCAGCTGACAGTTGATGATGAATCCCGTTCTCGTTGCAGTAGCTCTCGATTACTTGATTTATGAACTCTCCACCTTGATCTGACCGGATCTTTAGTATCGAGACATCCTTTTCAACTTGAACTTGCTTCAAGAGATTTGGCAGGGCAATTTTTGTCTCACTTTTCTTGGTTAAGAACACGGTCCATGTGAATCTTGTGTAGTCATCTACTACCACAAGAGTGTACTTCTTTCCCTTTATGCTGGGTGGATCCACTGGGCCAAATAAGTCCATGTGAGGAAGACTTAATGGTCTGGTGGATGATGTCTCGGCTTTGCTCTTAAAGGAGGATTTGATCTGTTTGCACCGTTGACATGCCTCACAAATTTTATCCTTTCGAAACGTCACTTTGGGCAGTCCTTCCACTAAGTTCCTCTTAGTAAGCTTGTTGATAGTCTTGAAGTTCAGATGACTAAGCTTACTATGCCACTCCCAGCATAAATCTTCCTTGCTCCTTGCTAGCATACATAGGGATGGTTTTGCAGACCTCCAATCCACTATGTACATGTTTCCTTTCCTTGCTGCTTCCAAGACGACTTCGAGAGATTCCTCG
>NC_044916.1:30361434-30389002 GCF_003576645.1 Ipomoea triloba | reverse complement strand
TTTCTTGAGTCCATGCTCCACTTTCGTCTTTTGGTAAAAGTTACTCTTTTTATATTCCCATTATTCCTTGTTTGTAGGGAATCAGACCACTTCAGCATTGGTGCACCTTTTGACCGTTTGTGGTGGAAATCTGACGTGTCATCCATTTCCGCCCATTTTGAAATCTTCACGTTCGGCACCTCTTCATTATTCCATCTCCATGATATTCTTCTTCTCCAAACTTTAAGTATGACCGTCATTCAGCTTTGTTGGAGAATTGTTAGTGTATCGAGACCAAGGTTGATATCTTGATCGCTTGATGTGGTCCTACCTCTCGAACTCTGCTTATGTCTCGAGACTTAGTTTATGTCTCGAACTGGATAACTGTATCGAGAGGTCCTACCTCTCGAACTCTGCTTATGTCTCGAGACTTAGTTGATGTCTCGCAGACCCTTATCAAACAAATTTACCTCAAGCTTAAATATTTTCCGAGTTGAGCTCAAAGTTACTCGGTTGTATTTTCGCTCTTGGTTTACTTGTCGAACTTACAGCGTTTTGCCTATGCGTCGAGACTCGGGGATTTCTACTTAACAGTTGGTATCATCAAAACCTATTACATGATGTTCCTAACAATTTCCCCCTTTTTGATGATGCCAACACTTATACTTACTCTATATGGCTGATTTGATAGAAAGAATTAACANCGAGACCAAGGTTGATATCTTGATCGCTTGATGTCTCGAACTCAAATATCGAGAGGTCTATCTCTCGAACTCTGTTTATGTCTCGAACTGGATAACTGTATCGAGAGGTCCTACCTCTCGAACTCTGCTTATGTCTCGAGACTTAGTTGATGTCTCGCAGACCCTTAATCCTCCAGTGTTGTCCCATGCCTTCTTCTGATCTGTCTATATGATTACAATACACGAGACTTCTAAGATGTTCAAACAAATTTACCTCAAGCTTAAATATTTTCCGAGTTGAGCTCAAAGTTACTCGGTTGTATTTTCGCTCTTGGTTTACTTGTCGAACTTACAGTGTTTTGCCTATGCGTCGAGACTCGGGGATTTCTACTTAACAGTTGGTATCATCAAAACCTATTACATGATGTTCCTAACACACTATATTTTAATTATTTCTTTATCTATTATAATTTTTTATAATTATAATTACAATTATAATTATAAAATTTATAACAATATTATTGATAATTATAAATTTAATAATATTATTATTGATAATTAAGAAAATTTAATTTAATTAATAATTATAAATTTAATAACAATATGAAATTAAAAAATTAAATTAAAAGTTATAAAAATGTTAATTAAAAAAAAAAAAAAAAACTGGCCGTGGTGCCCGGCTGGGTGACAGTGAGACACACAATTAATTAAAAATGTTAATTAAATTAAAATTTTTAAAAAATTTAATTAGCAAATGTATGTTATATATATATATATATATATATAAAATCCTTTAATTTTCTCAATTGCCCTAGCCGACGCGCGGTGCCTAGCTGGGTGGACAGTGAGACACAATTGCGTCTAATTTTTATTTTTTTTAAATTTATAATTTCTAACAAAATGCAAATCCTGCAAGAAAACAATCCAAAAAAAAAACTGATTCCACATTAAGAAAAAACCAATCCAATATTTTGTACTATCCCAAAAACCCCCTCTAAAATTCATTGATATAAATGCTAATTGATAAGTGTTCATTTGTCTATATTTTTCTCCCTTTCACTAAGCTATTTTTCTTATTGATCATTCCAAATTTAAAGAGATTGGGACTAATTTGTGGTTATTTTGCAAGGATTTTGGTTTGGAAAGCATTGGAAGCAAAGATGATGATTTCCATGCATTTTGGATGCATTTGGAGTCAATGAGAGTCAAGGAGAAGCTATGGAGATGAATGCAATACTTCCAAGGGAGTCTAAGAGTTGTATTTTCAATGGTATTGGTTATTTGGGCAAACTAAAACAAAAGAAAAGTAAAAGGTCAAGGTGTTAAAATTTCTGCACGTTGACGTCGTTGACGCCTTAGCGATTGGACGATATCTCGGCTTATAAATATCCAAATTGAGTGATTCTTATGCCATTGGAACGAAGACTCAAAGACCTACAACTATCATGAAGACATTAATGCTTAAAACGGAAGACAAAGGGGTCAAAATCGTCCAAAGTTACAGATTTCGTCCAAATTTGACACTTTTTGGTATTTTGACCATATCTCAGCCTAGGAATGTCCAAATGAAGTGATTCTTGCTCCATTGGAAATCCAACTTGAAGGGATACAACTTTGTTGAAGATCATAAAAGCTAATGAAGTGTTTTTGAGGGTAAAAATATCCTAGAAGTCAAAGTAGAGTCACGGAATTCTGCTTACACAGTGAGAATGCACTGTAATTCGGCCAAAATGAAATGGGCACTGAAATGGGCGTTTGGGTGGCCGTTTCGCACATGCTCTGTTATTATTTAAGCTCGTTTTGAGCATTTTGAACTCGATTTTGACCCATGGTTGAACCCTAGACACGTCCATTCACTCCCTTTCATATTTTTAGGTTAGATTAGGCTTAGATCTATTTTTTTTAACACTTTTGGAGCTTGTAATCTTGGATTTGAAGCTTTGATTTCAAGATTTCACCACCCATTTCAATAGAGAAGCTTTCTTTCCTTTATCTCTTTTCTTTTGCAAGATTTATGTTTATTATTTGTGTTTTTGTGTTCTTTATGCTATTTAATCATGAGTAATTAGTTTATGGGCTTGAGTTATGGTTGTATTATCTATTTTGATGCTTAGCTTGTGATTATTGTGAAAAAAGGAAAGAAACCCATTTAGGGTTCTTGAGTTTGAATTGGGTTTATTTCTCTTTCAATGATTAGTGTACAATGATTATTGTTTGTCTTTGGAAAGTCTTCCATCTCAATAGAAATTGGATGGGAGACTTGAGCCAACCCAATCTCAAACCCATTTTCTCTTCTATGGAAATAGGGGTAGATTTGGGGCTTAAATAGTTTTTGTTCTTCAAGAACTTAGGTTGATACACCATGGAAATGCGACAACCTTTGTTATAATCCTTGTGGAAACTTGGATTCCTTTGTGCTTGCCTCATGAACATAGGGTTAATGTTCTTCCCCAAACTTAAGTGTTAAAGCATCTAAATGGTAATGCCCCTAACTTGAGTCATATTTCTTTATTTTGTATTTATCTATTGTTTATATGTGTTTGTTCTACCTTGTTGTCGTTTGCTTAGCTTCTTGTTGATTTTCTTGTGTTAGTGCCTAGTTTTGTGATTGCATATTGCATGCCATAACCCCCGATCCTCAGCGAAACGATATTTCACACTCGTACACTCACCATCACTCATTTTTGCTACACATCACTAATACCTATAAATATCAAAATGATTTCTTTTTTTTTTTTTTTGCTTCGTATTATCATAATAGTATATGGATTTTTAGAGTTAATTTCATTTTTTGTCCTAGATTTATTGGTGACAATCTACTTTTAGTCATTTTTTACTAGAACATCCTCACTTGATCCTAGTATTATTGTGGCATGGCAATTTTTGATCTTCCATCGATAAAATAGTTGAAATGTCGTTAAATACAAATATATTTCAATCTTTTATTCTTTTTTAATTTATACAAGGTAGGTTGAACTGTTATATTTTTTATATTTATTTTTATTTTTTGAAAAAAAATTCATAATTGGATACTGAAATGCTTTTGCATTTAACGATATTTAAATTATTTCCTTGATAAAAGATAAAAAAATGGTCATGTCACAATAAATGTGATGAAATTAAGAATACATTAAAAACTAAATAACGCATCTATTGTTGTTGTTGGTAACACATCATGTATATGTATTTACCTATGTAAATATTTAAGACACTGGAGAATATATTGAATTTTTTTGGAGACATTCCCTTTTTTATCCCTTTTCTTGAGTTAGACGACCACTCAAAACATAGTCATGTCTCTTTTTCTCCCATTTTTTAGATCGAGTTTAGCTTTAGACTCGAAAAAGAGCTTACAACATCAAGCTTGACATATATGTGTCTTACATGTCAATTTGTCTTAAATGTCAATATGTCATGACTCGAGCACCCAAATAAGAAAAAAAAAATCAACTTTGGGATGAAGACCAAGTGTTGCGCTGATGACAATCTCGTTTGATAACAAAGAATTAACTACAACTTTAATGAATACCACAAAGTCTAATTTGAACATCTATAATAGGTGAAAATAATTTAGAAATCAGGATTGCTACGCAAAGCATGAAACAATGTAAGTCATGACTAGAGTCAAGATAGTGTGATTTAACCTAATATTTTATAAGTAGGCATGTTATGATTCCAGTAGCTATAAAAAAAAAACAATTAGTAGTTTTTAAAAAAAATCATTCTCTTAACTTCTCACAACTTAGAATTGGGTTACATTATGTTAGATTAGACTTCGATTCAATATTACAATTTCAATTTCAACTTCACTAAAAGTTTATATCTTCAATTTGCATTGTATAAAAGCTAAGTTTTCCTTACTAACATTTCAATCTCTTCACTCTTGTTTGTGCTTTTATTACATTCAATTTCGTTGAACTTTTGACTTCAAATTGAAATTATGAATAGCTAGACTTTCTAATTTCATAAAGGGAGTATGTATTGATTGAACTTGGGTTCTTGTAGTGAGTGGTAATTTAATTGATCTCTTGTATGTGTAATGCTTAAGAATTTATTGCATGTGTGTGTATGAGAATATAACATTTTATTGGAAACACTACTACGATCTCAATCTTACTTAATCTTACTTTGAAAATTGATTGAAGATTTGTAGGCTATAGGGGTTGTTTGGATAATAGTTTATTAGTCAAAATTTGACCTGTTTAACCAAGTCAAACAGTTAAATTGAATTTTCGGTAACCAATATTAATACCAATAAGTTAAAATGAAAAAGTTACAACTACATAATATGTTAATTATATTATTACATGTATATAATTTGAATGTACTTTTGAATTAGGGTTTATAATATAATTTGCACTCAATCTATGCCAGAGAATTACCCTTGACCCAAGAGTAATATATTGGGATTAGGGTATAGAGTTTAGATAACTATGTTTTAAAAGAAAAAGATGTTATAATTTCACAATTTTCTTCTCAGACAATCATACAAAATAATGGATAAATTGTAATTAACATTAATCAAATGGATTGACAAAATTGGGTTTCATTTGAACTTGAAGCATTTTAAATTCTCAAACATTAAGAGAATGCATAATATGAAAGTAGTGATAAACGATAAAGTGAAAATCAAATATAATGTAAACAATTACATTATGCAGTCAAACACAAATGACCAATGTAGCTAAAAAGTACGGAGGTATAAGGGCATCCATATCAATGGATATTTCATTAGTTATTGTCAGATATTTGCCACATAGCATGGAGAGAGAAGAGAGAGAAGAAAAGGAAAGCAACTATAAGGGAAGGTTCTTTCTGCAGTAAATCAGCAAAGCAATTGTTTTTTTATCATTGGCTGTTGTGCGCGTATTGTGCACAGCAGCAGCCCATGCGGGCGCCCGCTGGGCGTGTCAGGCGCGCCTGACACAATGGTTTTATTTTTTTATTTTTTCGAAATTGTATTTGTTTTTCCTTTTTTTTTTCTTCTCCTCTCATTTTGTCTTTCCTAATCACACTTACAAAAACTCCTAAAATACTGTGAAAAAACTCCATTGATAAGGATGCTCTAAGTCTATTTATAAGACCTTTTGAAAAATAAATCTTCTTGAAATGTGTATTACTTTTTAATTAAAATTTACTATTTTTTATGTGTAGAAAAAATTTACATTTTAACTAAAAAATATTATACATCCTACACAATATTTACTCCTTGGTGAATGTAGAGATTAAAGAATTTATCTATGATGAAAAGTTCTAGATAATATGATATTAATAATATGAGAAAGTTGATAAATAATACCAAATGAATTTAATATCGAACCAATAACTTAGAATCTTTTATTCCTTATTAAATGGTTAAGAAATTTGCATAAAGAGAACAAAAATTTTATAATATTTTTTATTGTCCCGAACCTCAAGCTAGTTGATTAGACTCGTCAGACTTCAAGTAAAATTTTTGGAGGCGTCGTTTGGCCTTTGCCACCTGTTATAAATAAGCACAAATGTTGTAGTCCTCTATTCATGTTATAGATAAACACATGCATTATACATGGTACTGTAATAATCTTAAAATATTTAGTTTAAGTACCTCATTATCCCAATCAGTTCTCCACGTCATATAGCACAAGGCAATTGATTGAGTGACCACCCCACAAATCATTCCAAGCCATATACCCTACCATACCAAACAATATCACAACTTTGAGACTTTTCTATGCATATATGAATGATCTGAGCAAGCATAACCTCCTATACATTCATACCTGCACTTCAAGATTAGCTACATAGCCAAGCACAGCACCAATCGGAATTCCAATAAGATAATAGCAACACAGGTTTATAATTGCAACTGTGCTTTGTAAGCCTGCTCCAACTGCCACACCTGATTACACAAATTGAAGTGTGAAACAGAGACTTAATTAGTAAAATATAATGGATTAAGAACTTATCCAGATCATATCAGATGTGTAAAAAACATGCCTGAGAGTACTGGATAAATACTATTGAGCAATACAGAGAATGAGAGCAGCATAGAGAGGTCTGACACGGCATCTGCAACCTCCTTTTCGTCGGTAAACAAGTATCCAATTTTGCTCCCAAATGCCAGGCACAAAACCCAGAAGAATAATCCAACTACAATTGAAGTAGATACGATTACTTTGATCGAAAATCGCGTAGCTTTGGCATCCCCTCTTCCAAGTTCATTTGCGACACGTACACTGCATGAAAGTTTAGAAGTTATAGATATATAAACCTAACTATTGATGGTAATACTAGTTAATGGTGACATACCAAGCAGCCCCGAAGAAGCCTAGGCTAATCATGAACTCCCATCCACTAATGTTAAGGCTGTGGAATGAAATTTAATCAATTGGAGTGTTAATAACATTCAAAAGAGAAAGAAATTAAAGTAGCAGGGGAGTTTGTTTCTTATTAATTACCAGATGGAGAAGGCTGATATGGCAACCTCTGCATTCTTCATATATCCAGCTAGTAGGACTAATACAGCATTGTACCATAGCTCCAAACTAGAAAGCAACTTAATTAAGATATAAGTATAATTAATAAACTAGAAAGTGATGAATAAAGAGAAGAACACTGTACTTACCAAAGCATAAGTCCTGATGATATGGAGAGCTTCACAACAGGGAATATATCTTTGAAGGCATCCATTGTAAATCCCCTCCATGTGTTTGGGCACCAGCCGCCAAAAATGTACACAAACTCACCAATCACAACGAACCAGGAAGATATGGTTAGGGCAATCATTGCACCCGGGACCCCAAACTCGAATTGGTAAACTAACAACCAAGAGAGCGGGATGTGGATGACAAATTGCGCGACAGATAGCCACGCAATGATCATGTTCTTTTGTTGTGCTTGTAGATACATTTGTATGGTCAAGCTAAATACGAAGTTGTAGACGACAGGAATGAACCAATAAGAAACATATCCAGCAGCATCTGCAATGGATTCTTCCTGTCCAAGAAGTTTGAAGATTGGGGTAGCAAAGATGAAAAAGGGGAGCAGGACTGTCAATGTGATGAAATCAACAATCCATGACCTTTGCAAGTAAATTCCCATCATATGATACTGCCCAGCTCCATATGCTTGCCCACATAGAGTCTCTGTTGCACTCGACATTCCTATCTGCAATTAAAAGTCAGAGATGTAAACATTATGTGATGAGTGCATATTTCATATAAGTCATGGCTACAGAAATGTAATAATGCAGTAAAAGCTAGGCTAGCTAGTTACCAATATTCCATTCACAAATCGGACAGTGAGAGTTTGAACAAGCGCATAACCGGCAAGATCAAGTTCACCGATGTGGCCAATGAATGACTGTGTCACTACTATGCTCCCAAATGAAGCCACCCGTGAGAGAACACCAGGCATTGCAACTCTCCATATCTTCCTTGATTCATCGTATACCCTAACTTTCAGATCATCATTTGTCTTATCTACTTCAGAACTGAGCAGCCTTTCACTTATGCCATTATCCATAGCTCTATATTACACAACAACATAGAGTTCATGAATTAGCAAGAAGTAAAACAAACATTTAATTGTATAAGGGTGTGTTTGGTTCATGGGTTTGGGTATCAGAATGGGAATCAAAGTCTGTTAAAGTGTTAAATTGGCCCCCTTAGTTGGATGGATTGTGCAATTAAGCCATCTAACTGAAAAAAGCTCCATTCAAGCCCCTAAACCAATAAAATTATTCAATTGAGTCCAAGTGTTTATCATGTATCATGTCAAATTCAGTTTGGAGGCCTAATTGCACTATCGACCCAACTTAGGGGGCCAATTTGATAGTTTTTTATTTTTTTATTTTTTTCAAAACAAATATTTTTTATTTATTAAAAATATTATTTATTATAAATATAAAATAATAATATTAAAAAAAAAATAGCCACCGACTGTCTACCAATCGGTGGTTGTTCTTCCTCGCAGACAGTTGTGGCTATCCGGTAGGTCGACCACAGTTGTCTAAAGAAGACGGCCTCTAGAACGAGGGCGGCTGCGCGCCATGACCGTAGCCCTCGTTCCAGATATAGAAGACGTTCATGGTCGTCTTCCTTAGACGGTCGTGGCCGTCCAGCTATCTGTGAGGATGAACAACAATTAATATTATTTATTTTTTATTTGTAATAAATAATATTTTAATAAATCACGCACTAATATGGTTTGGATATTTATGTAGAATAATTGTGTCAACATTTTACATTTTATGTTTTTCTATGTTCTTCAATTTCCACCAACCGCCATTATTACAAATGTTATCCGATCCACACATACAGATTGAATTATTACAGTAACTAATTATATATATAATTATATATATATATATATATATATATATATATATATATATATATATATATATATATGGCTGCGAGCCAATTCACCCAACAAATGAATTAAATGCAATAGCCAAAACAATAAAAGCTGGCCAGGATGCCCAATGTCACTGCCCTGTTGAATGTGATCATGTTATTCCCACGTCGACGGGTCATCATGGTACACTTGTCAAAATTAATATGAAATAATAATACTTTTAACCCAACCAAAACGAATTTTATTCTCGCGATAGTAATAATAATGGGCCAATAACCTTGTGAATTAGTGGCACGCAGTTGCATCACCTTCAGTAGGTTGAGAAAATAATTATGAATAGATACTCATTGTACCATATAAGCTTCGTATTTAAAGAAAGGACATAGGACATTATATGAATACTAAAAGTATTATTTTTTATAATATACATTTTGAATACAAATAATGTATTTTTAATGTATTAAAATTTTAAAAATGTGCCTTATATGATATACCCAACAGTATGTCAACGATAGTGTTATTTGTCGTAATAAAAAATGTAGGCTAAAAATAAATTGTTTTGCATGTGGAGCTATAATCATTTTTCAAGACAAAAATAGTTTGAATGGATCATGCGACCGCATAAAATCTCGACTATAGATTCTGCATACTTCCAAGATTCACTCTTCTAAAAATTATATACAGCGTAGTTCTCCGTCGTATTTTTATTTCCCACTAGTATTTCTATGCCACGCGTCCTGTATAGTGCTTCTTAATTATGTTTTTTTTTTTTTGACAATACTTCTTAATTATGTTATTTTGCCCAAAAATGGCCAAAATCAGGAAAAAGAAAGCAAGAGAACAAAAAATTAGGCATGTACTACAAAAGATGCCCAGTGGCAGATATACTATAATAGGCATCTTCATGGAGCTGAGGGAAAGTATATATATAATTGCTGTGACAAACAAACACAGTGCTCAGTACGAGGTATGTAATAGACTTACGTTAATTGAGAGAGAGAGGCCGATTTATGGCCGGCCGGAATTCCTGCTCTTCTTCTTCTGAAGCTCCGACCAGCGACCTTAGCTTCCGGAAAAGAGAGACAGAGACAGAAGGAGACGAGACTAAATGATCTCACATGGTTCAACCACTCCTATTTATAATGGACTTGATATGTACTTTCAATTTCTACTTCTATTTTTTATGATTTGACATGTTTTGATTATTCAATTTAATAGGGGATCATGATGTTTATTTATTTATTTATTTTTTCTTCCTCTAATTAAATTTGAGCATGAAAGTTGGGAATAAGCTTTTGGGAGTACACGAACTATTTTTCTTTCTAGTATAGACAATAGAGTTTATACTTTGGACATTTGTGTTAGCTTTCTAATGTGTTTTTAAAAAAAAAACATACTTTATAATAACACTAAAGTTCACATGAGAACCTATCATTACGTTAGGGCGTAATAACTAATCTAGACCATTAAATAAGAATGATGCACGGTTGAGATTAAAAGGAACAAATGACACGAATTAAGGAAATAAATCTCTTTAAAATATTTTTTTAAAAAAATATACCGTTGGGGTAAGTCGATCTTATTAGAAGGTGTGCATCCCTTTATCAAATGTTGTGCATCGATACCTCTCTAATTGCACATACATTCAAACATCGTAAAAAATTATACGATAGACATCCCAATGTCTTACGATGCACCGCACTAATGGGTTGTTTGGTTGGCATGAATTGTAATTCAATGCCAACATAATTTCATGGAAGAAGAAACTGCACTGTTTGGTTGGAGAGAATTGCAATTCAATTCACTCAATTCTATGAATTGCAATTCATAGCGCGCTCCCCCTATGAATTGCAATTCATCGGTACAAAGGAAAGGAAAAATGACATATTTGCACTTGAATATTATTATTAAAATTATTACACAAAGGCATTTTAGTCTTTATATTATTTATTCCCAATACTTCGATTTCTCCATACCAAATAATGTAATTTGAATTCCTACTTTATTTGCACATTATTTTTTTTCTCCTTAATTTCTTCCTTCCAACCAAACACCCTGCAAGTGCACTAATGCATATCTCACCAGCCTACGATGTACAACTCACACAACTGGGCTGCACAACCAGCACTTCAAAACACACAACCGTAGTACTACCCATACATGATACATGTGTACATATACGCCAACATTTAAATATAGGCAATATTATACTCAAAAGAATGAGCGAAAAAAAAAAAATTAATCGCTTTGCATGGACGAACATGCAATCGATGATAAAAAAATCATGATTCCAAATCACAATAGTGATGATCCAAGAAAATAGGAAATCAATTTGGCCAAGAGTTACACATGCGCTCACACTTAAATAAAATATAAAAAACACTATCACTACCTTAACAAAAAAAAAAAAAAAAAAAACAAAACAAAACAAAACAAATCAATCTATTTCATCTTAAGAAATTAAATATGGGTCATCCAAATTATTAATAAAAAAAAAAAAAAAAAAACTCACAAGATTAGACATCACAGTTCACACGTACCGGTAGATGTTAATATTAACTGTTACTATAAATAACATTAATGATAGCATCCGACGGATTAGGTATATACTTTCACCTACACTAATTTGGTTGGTAGAAATTTGATGAAACATTGCTACCTACTCCCTTTAAAATACCAAAATATTCTTCCTAAATCCTAATATGAGCCATTCAAATTAAAGAGCATTATATTTTAGAGTTATCTATTATTTATGTTATAAATATTATTTTTAGTATTACAAGTATTAGTACAATAGTACTAGAGTTAGCACAAATTTCACCTAGGCACCGATTAATTGGCACTTAGGTGTTAGGCGTTGGCTAGCCACCTAGTGTATCACCATATAGGTAGCTTAGGCACTAACTAGGTCGCCTAGTCGGTCGAAAGTTATTTTTTTTCCTTTTTTAAATGGGTTATTTCACTCAAAACAATATTGTTTTGAGTGAAATAAACTTAAATTGTTCAAACTCTATATATTTTTTAGGTTAGTATTTAATATCTTAATATTAATTATTAAATTATTAAATAGTTTATAATTATCAAGTCTTAGAAAGTTTTTTTTTTTTTTTAAACTCATTCCACATTAAGAAAAAGCAATCCAATTTTTTGTATTGTTCCCAAAACCCTCTAAAATTCATTGATATGGATGCTAATACGTATAAATATCAAAATGATTTTTTTACTTCGTATTATCATATTATAAGTATATGGATTTTTAGAGTTAATTCCATTTTTTGTCCTAGATTTATAGATAACAATTCACTTTTACTCCTTTTTTATTAAAACATTATCATTTGATCCTAGTATTATTGAATATCGAAATGCTTTTGTATTTAACGATATCTAAACTATTTTATTGATAAAAGATAAAAATGGTTATGCCACAATAAATGTGATGAAATTAAGAATACATTAAAAACTAAATAGCGCATCTAAATATTGTTATAACAAGTAATGGGATAGTGGATGGTTAAGGGATTATTATTATTATTATTATTATTATTATTATTATTATTATTATTATTACTATTATTATTATTATTACTATTATTATTATAGTGGGATAACCACTACTCTAGGTATTTCATGGATAGTATTAACAAGTAATGGGATAGTGGATGGTTAAGGGGTAGTGGGTGGCATATATGATCATGTATGTGTGCGCGCGCGCCTATGTAAATGTGTAAGACACTAAAGAATATATTGAATTTGTCTAGAGACATTCCCTTTCTTATCACTTTTCTGGAGTTGGGCGGCCACTCGAAACATAGTCATGTTCTCTTCTTTTCCCAATTTTTGGGGTTTAGCTCTAAACTCGAAGAAGAGCTTACAGCATCAAACTTGACGTATATGTGTGTTACATGTCATGACTCGAGCACCCAAATAAGCAACAAAAAAAAAAAAAATCAACTTTGGGGTGAAGACCAAGTGTTGCAGTAATGACAATCTCGTTTGTGATAACAACGAACTACAACTTTAATGAATACCACAAAGTCTAATTTAAACATCAATAATAGGTGGAAATAATTTAGAAATCAGAATAGCTTCGCAAAGCATGAAACTATGGACGTTATTACTAGAGTCAAGATGTGACTCAACCTAATATTTTATAAGTAGACGCAATTCCAGTAGCTATAAAAAAAAAATCAATTAGTAGTTTTAAAAAAATCATTCTCTAACTTCTCACAACTTAGAACAGAATTACATTATGTTAGATTAGACTTCAATTCAATATTACAATTCAATTTCAACTTCACTACTTTAAGTTTATATCTTCAATAATTTGCATTGTATAAAAGCTAAGTCTACTAACATTTCAATCTCTTCACTCTTGTTTGTACTTTTATTACATTCAATTTCGTCGAACTTTTGACTTCAAATTTAAATCATGAATAGCTAGACTTTATAATTGCATAAAGGGAGTATGTATTGATTGAACTTAGCTAGGTTCTTGCAGTGAGTGGTAATTTAATTGATCTCTTGTATAAGTAATGCTTAAGACTTTATTGCATGTGTGTCTATGAGAATAAAATATTTTATTGGAAACACTACTACAATCTCAATCTTACTTTGAAAAAAGAGGATTGAGTGAAGATTTGTAGGCTATAGGGGTTGTTTGGATAATAGCTTATTAGTCAAATTTGACTTGTTTAACCAAGTTAAACAGCTAAATTGAACTTAATTTTCGTAAACAATGTGTTTGCCTTGCTTATTGATACCAATAAGTTAAAATGAAAAGGTTACATGTACATAATATGTTAATTATTACATGTACATAATTTGAGTACCATTTTGAATCAGTGTTTATAATGTATGTACACTCAATCTATGGCATAATTTGTCAGAGAGTTACCCTTAACACAAGAGTAATATATAGGGTATAGAGTTCAGATAACTATGTTTTAAAAGAAAAAGGTGTTACAATTTCACAATTTTCTTCTCAGACAATCATACAAAATAACGCATAAATTGCAATTAACATTAATCAAATAGATTGACAAAATTGAAACATTTGAAATTCACAAATATTAAGAGAGTTCACAATATGAAAGTAATGATAAACGATAAAGTGGAAATCAAATGTAAACAGTTACATTATGCAGCTAAACACAAATGATCAATGTAGCTAAAAAGTACGGAGGTATAAGTCTACTTATAAGACCTTTTGAAAAATAATCTTCTTGAAATGTGTATTACTTTTTAATTAAAATTTATTATTTTTTTATGTGTATAAAAAATTTACATTTTAATTAAAAAATAGGAAAAATGATCAAATAGACCCCTAAATATTCCACAAAAAGTCAATTAGTGAAAGGTGCAATTGAACACATCAACTCACAATTTTGAATCAATGAAACCCATTAACCCGTGACCTAACCTGTAAATGCCGGTAATTGCACATTTGACTAGGCCACATCAGCTTTGTTTTGTATTTAAAGAGAACCATTTTTCGGCATACGCCTCAGTACCTCTGCCCGCTACGCTCTAAAACCTTCCAAGGTGATTCTCTGCATATGTAGCAGGAAGCCGAGCACGGCGGCGCCGGAGGTGTAGAACACATAGGTCGGAACTCCAAACTCGTCCGCCACGTCAATCATTGCCGTGGAGAACATGTCGATTACGAATTCGCCCAGGCGTACGCTACGGATGGTTTCTTTAACGCATTCTCTGACTCGAAGCTTGAAAGAGTCTATGGGGATCATCGAGGGGGCCGGAATGTTAGTGGGATTGATGGAGATCGACTCGTCCAATGGGAGTGTCACGAACTTCAGTCGCCTTTCGGAGGTTTGGGATTGGATGAAAGAAGTGATTTTGAGGTCGAAAGGTGGTGTCAAGATGAAAATGGTGATGGAGATATGGTGGTCTCTGTGAATAAGGAGCTCTGCGATTTCAACTGCAGATAAGAGGTGCCCCATTCCAAGTGCTGGGAAGAAAAATAGCTCAACGGCTTCTTTCATTTTTTTTCTTCTGCTTGCTTGCTTTCTCAGAATGAAGAATTAGGACATTTCCAATATTTAAAGAAGAAAAGGGTTGGAGGGGAGGAAGAAAGAAAGCATCGGCCCCATTCATTTTATCCCGAAGAAGAAAGGCATATGAAGATCGTGGCGCGTGCATGCACCACCAGTGTGGGTCCACTGATCGGCGTTTTGAACGGCACCCATGCATTTTGGCCGGACGGTGAATTCCTCCGCCGCTATCCTCTTCTCATACTTAAAATCCGACGGTCCAAGCCTGAGGAAGCCTAATAAAGCGGCGATACAGATACTGGAGAAAGCCGTAGAAACACCGAATTCCGACGCAACCTCCAGCAGTAAGCATCGAAAACAAACAAAATACAATCGGGATGCGATTCTTGAAGAAACTTAGACATGGCTTCTCGGAGACCATCGTGCGCTTTCTTGAGGTACTTCACGTCGCCGTACGGGAGGTCGATGGTGGCCTCTGCGTTTTCCGGCAGGTTTGGTGTCGGCGGGAGAGGGAGCTTGACGAAGTTGATTAGAGGAACTAGGGTCGGGGGGAGTTTGGGGAGTAGAAACGAAGGAGACTTTGTGACCCTTTTGAGCTATGAGCTTTGTGAGCTCTAGAAATGGAATCATGTGGCCGAAAGCTAGTCATGGGAACATCAATATATGAAGCTTGCAATCTTGATCCGCCATTGATGGAGGGGTCTGAGCTCTGTTACTACAAGTTTTAGGCTTTGTTGACTTAGCTACTTGTGATTGGTATATTGTATACATTATCTAGGCCGACAATTTGTGAGAAAGGAAATTAACAAGGCTTATGTGGCAATTTAAATACAAAGTAAAGCTGATGTGGCTAGTCAAATGTGCAATTACCGACATTTACAGGTTAGGTTACCTGTTAATGGGTTTCATTGACTCAAAATTGTGAGTTAATGTGTTCAATTGCACCTATCAAAAGTTCGTGTGTCTAATTGACTTTTTGTGGAATGTTTAGGGGTCTATTTGACCCTTTTCCCTAAAAGATATTATACATCCTACACAATATTTACTCCTTGGTGAATGTAGAGATTAAATAATTTATCTATGATGAAAAATTCTGGATAATATGATATTAATAATATGAGAAAGTTGATAAATAATACCAAATGAATTTAATATCGAACTAATAACCTTGAATCTTTTATTCCTTATTAAATGGTTAAGAAATTTGCATAAAGAGAACAAAATTTTTATAATATTTTTTATTGTTCCGATCCTCAAGCTAGCTGATTAGACTCGTCAGACTTCAAGTAAAACTTCTGGAGGCGTTGTTTAGCCTTTGCCACCTGTTATACATAAGCACGAATTTTGTAGTCCTCTATTCATGTTATAGATAAACATATGCATTATGCATGGTACTGTAATAATCTTAAAATGTTTAGTTTAAGTACCTCATTATCCCAATCTGTTCTCCATGTCATGTAGCACAAGGCAATTGATTGAGTGACCACCCCACAAATCATTCCAAGCCATATACCCTACCATACCAAACAATATCACAACTTTGAGACTTTTCTATGCATATATGAATGATCTGAGCAAGCAGAACCTACATACTATACATACCTGCACTTCAAGATTAGCTACATAGCCAAGCACAGCACCAATCGGAATTCCAATAAGATAATAGCAACACAGGTTTATAATTGCAACTGTGCTTTGTAAGCCTGCTCCAACTGCCACACCTGATTACACAAATTAAAGTGTGAAACAGAGACTTAATGAGTAAAATATAATGGATTAAGAACTTATCCAGATCATATCAGATGAGCAAAAAACTTGCCTGAGAGCACTGGATAAATGCTATTGAGCAATACAGAGAATGCAAGCAGCAAAGAGAGTTCTGACACGGCATCTGCAACCTCCTTTTCGTTGGTAAACAAGTATCCAATTTTGCTCCCAAATGCCAGGCACAAAATCCAGAAGAATAATCCAACTAGAATCGAAGTAGATACGAGTACTTTGATAGAAAATCGCGTAGCTTTGGCATCCCCTCTTCCAAGTTCATTTGCGACACGTACACTGCATGAAAGTTAAGTAGAAAAAGTTATAGATATATAAACCTAACTATTGATGGTAATATATACTAGTTAATGGTAACCTACCAAGCAGCGCCGAGGAAGCCTAGGCTAATCATGAACTCCCATCCATTAATGTTAAGGCTGTGGAATGAAATTTAGTCAGTTAGTTACTGGTGCAATAACATTGAAAAGAGAAAGAAAGTAGCAGGGGAGTTAGTTGTTATTAATTACCAGATGGAGAAGGCTGATATGGCAACCTCTGCATTCTTCATATATCCAGCTAGTAGGACTAATACAGCATTGTACCATAGCTCCAAACTAGAAAGCCAGTTAATTAATTAAGATAAGTATAATTACAACTTACAAGTAGCTGCAGTGATGAATAAAGAGAAGAGCACTGTACTTACCAAACCATAACTCCTGATGATATGGAGAGCTTCACAACAGGGAATATATCTTTTAAGGCATCCATTGTAAATCCCCTCCATGTGTTTGGGCACCAGCCGCCAAAAATGTGGGCAATCATTGCACCCGGGACCCCAAACTCGAATTGGTAAACTAACAACCAAGAGAGCGGGATGTGGATGACAAATTGCGCGACAGATAGCCACGCAATGATCATGTTCTTTTGTTGTGCTTGTAGATACATTTGTATGGTCAAGCTAAATACGAAGTTGTAGACGACAGGAATGAACCAATAAGAAACATATCCAGCAGCATCTGCAATGGATTCTTCCTGTCCAAGAAGTTTGAAGATTGGGGTAGCAAAGATGAAAAAGGGGAGCAGGACTGTCAATGTGATGAAATCAACAATCCATGACCTTTGCAAGTAAATTCCCATCATATGATACTGCCCAGCTCCATATGCTTGCCCACATAGAGTCTCTGTTGCACTCGACATTCCTATCTGCAATTAAAAGTCAGAGATGTAAACATTATGTGATGAGTGCATATTTCATATAAGTCATGGCTACAGAAATGTAATAATGCAGTAAAAGCTAGGCTAGCTAGTTACCAATATTCCATTCACAAATCGGACAGTGAGAGTTTGAACAAGCGCATAAGCAGCAAGATCAAGTTCGCCGATGTGGCCAATGAATGACTGTGTCACTATTATGCTTCCAAATGAAGCCACCCGTGAGAGTACACCAGGCAATGCAACTCTCCATATCTTCCTTGATTCATCGTATACCCTAACTTTCAGATCATCATTTGTCTTCTCTACTTCAGAACTGAGCAGCCTTTCACTTATGCCATTATCCATAGCTCTGCATTACACAACCACATGGAGTTCAAGAATTGGCAAGAAGTAAAACAAACATATTGTATAAGTTTTTTTTTTGGTAGGATACTAGCTATTTTGTATTACATTACATTTAGGGGGTACGGAGCATCTGTTTCAAGTTATGAAATAAACAACCGACCACGAAAATGTGGCATTAGTGAATAGTGACACATCAAATTTTGGGTTATATAAATATAATTTGATTGCATTCTCCATCTTAGGCATTAATGTTTTATAAGATGACCTTGGTATATAGTATGATTTTGATCTTTACCTTTTAAAATACACACACACATATATATAAGCACATTGTACACATACATGCATATTTATTTGTGTGTATATTAAATTATTTATTTACAAATTTATTAATGTGTATACGACTTATTTTGAGGCATCAAAGTAAAATATTTTTTAATTATACAGATAATCATTAACCAAAAGCCCAAATCTTTTCAATGATTGATTAAATGGGAGCAGGAATCATATTATAACTTGTTTGCTTAATTTTAAAGTTTAGAGCACGCACTAATTTGGTTTGAATAGTTATCTAAAATAATTGTGACAACATTTTACGTTTTCCTATGTTCTTGGGCAAATTATGCTATGGACCCGGGTCCACTTTGCAAGGTAGACCCAGGTTTATGTTCACAATTTTAAATCTCAATATATAAAGTTACATTACTCAATATTCATAATTTTTGAACTCTATATTCATAACTTTGTTATATAGATTTAAAAATTGTGTTATACTATTAAATATAGAGTTCTGAAATTGTTAATATGGACTTGGGTCCACCTTGCAAGATGGACGGAGGTGAACTGAGTCGATGTTCTTCAATATCTACCAACCGCCATTACAAACGTTATCCGATCCACACACATACAGATGTAGCATTATTACATTAATTAAATAGTTAAAGTTATCCACACAGATAAAGATGTAACATTATTACAGTAATTAATTATTCTGACATTTTGATGGCCGGCGGGATCATGCTATGCACAAAAGGTGCAGCTTGAAAGCATTATCGGCACAGAATAAAAATATATGGCTGCCAGCCAATTCACCCAACAAATTAAATGCAATAGCCAAAACAATAAAAGCTGGCCTGGATGTGATCATGTTATTCCCACGTCGACGGGTCATCGTGATGCACTTGTCAAAATTAATATGAAATAATACATAATACTTAAAAATGTGAAATGGTATAAATTAAAATGGCAAATAAGGAGAAATTATAAATAGTAAATAGCTGGCAAGTAACACAATTATTGCTGGACGTGACACTTTTTTATTACCTAATTTATATAGACGAAGTTGACGATTAAGTAATAAAAAATGCAGGCTTAAAAGAAATTGTCTTGCATGTGGAGCAATAATCATTTTCCAATACAAAAATAGTTTGAATAGATCATGCAACCGCATAAAATCTGGACCATAGATTCTGCATACTTCCAAGATTCACTCTTCTACGACTACAACGTAGTACTCCGTGGTATTTTTATTTCCCACTAATATTTCTATGCCACGTGTCCTGTATAGTGCTTCTTAACTATGTTTTTTGGCCCAAAAACAGGAAAAAGAAAGAAAGAGAACAAAAAATTAGGCATGTACTACAAAAGATGCCAGTTGCAGGTCACTGCCAAATTCCTTCAATCCCACTTGTAATAGGTGACTATTTGTCTATTTTCGTTAATAATTTCATTTTGTTATTTTTTGATACACACAAACAAAGCAAAGGGATGACTCCCTGACTTCTCGTTCTCAGAGAGAGTTTTCTACTCTTCTGAGTTCATAATTTGTATAATTTAAGACAGAGACACAACACAAAGATTGTGAGGACTCTAAAATTCAACGCAGAAGATTAAAAGGATCGGAAAAACGAAATCCAGATTCCGATATACAAGAACAACAAGATCCAAGTTTAACGCTCCACACCGCCCAACCAATCTTTCGTTGTCGCATGGCATACTATGTGGATTTTATGTTGTAGAAAGCAAATCCGATAATTATTCAAGTAGAACAACAAGGATTATTTATACTAGGCATCTTCATGGAGCTGATGACGGAAAGTACAAAACAGTTGTTCGCAGAAACACACACACACACACACCACAGTGAACGGTACGAGGTGATAAGACTTACGTTAATTGAGAGAGGCCGATTTATGGCCGGCCGGAATTTCTGCTCTTCTTCTTCCCAAGCTCCGAGCAGCGACCTTCTGAAAAAGAGAGACTGAGAGAGAGAAGCTAAGGAGACGTGATTAAATGATCTCACATGGTTCAACCACTCCTATTTATGGTGGACTTTTCTAGTAAAGACTATAGAGTAGTTTATACTTTGGACATTTGCGTTTCTAATGTGTTTTTTTTTTTTTTAATTTTATTATTTTTATTATAATATTAAGGTTTTAAATTATTTTTTTTAACTAATGCTTTTGTTAAATTTTTTTTCTATCGATTTACAATTTCAAAATTAGAAAGCTCTATAAATGAAGGAGATTAAATAATTATTATAATATGTAGCGTGATAATACATCTGTTATTATTTCAAATGATTAGTTATATACTTATATGATCTAAGTCATTGATAAGTCTTCATTCAAATTTAGAATAGATACTACTCTATACAAAATTATAAATATTTTTAAAAATTAATATATTTTTGTACTCAAGACCATAATTTGTTTTTTTTTCAAGATAAATTGTAAAAAAATTGTTTGAAAAAAAAATAAAAATAAAAAAGAAGGGAGAGTCTAGCTTAATTAATTTCAATAATTATTTAAAATAAATTAGGAAAGTATTTTAATTTAAAAATAAAAAATAAGATAGGTACGATAGAAGAAGTAATAAATGTATTATTTAAACACTTATTTTAATTTAATAGATTAAAAATTAATTAAAGCACAAAGTCGACAAGACCTCTATTAGACTTGATCTCATAACCTTTTATATGGAAAAACTACTACATGTCATCTGAACACAATGTGCTTGACAATTATCATTTTGTTCTTTTATTGTATAATAATAATTTTATAATATAACTTCGCATTTACAACATTATACAGTTTCATTCGTGAAATAAAATAAATTGCGGCTAGCCGGCTAGGTTGGTCGTGCCGTTTATGTTAGTACACAGACAAGACTCGTTGATGGTACTATGAGGAGTTTATTTCATTTATTTTTTTTCTTAAATTCTTCACGTAGTATTCAATCTTCTTCCTATTTGTTTTGTTTTGTTTTTTTTTTTTTTGAGTAAATAGGAGGGACATGTCTGGTGCCTGAAATATTATTTATTTCCCTGTTATCTCTTACGGAACATTAAATATATGGAGTATTTCAAAAATAATAATTTTTTATATGGTGTTTCCCAAATATATTTTGAGATTCATATACCTAAAATTAATATTTTACATTCTGATTAAAAACATTTTAAAATATAGGGTTAATTCAAATAATGATCGCTTGACTATTGACATTTACTAATTTTTATCGGCTCTGTTTGACAGAATTTATAACTTATTTTAAGCTAGTAATAAGTTATAAACTCTATTTGGTAATATTCTCAAAATAGCTAGTGACTTCCTAACTTTTTTTACATCTTTATCTTTGTTATTTTAAATAAATGGCATCCTTTACTCTATCCCATTCAATTTTTTTTTTTGCCTTTTCTCTCCAATATGATTGGTTGTAATTGTGGTTTGACATTTGTGTGTTTGATTATTAATTTTTGAATCAACTAATTTTATGAACTATAAATATTTTGTTTTACTTTATATATTTTCAAATATATGTTCTTATTTTATATTTTATTAAAATATATTGATTTCATTATTTTATATTTTAATGTGTAAACAACCCTATTTAAATTTAAAACTATTTAAATTTTATGAAGATGCCATTTTTAATCTTTTTACATTTATCAACTTATCAAAAAATTAATTTTACCAAACACTTTTAAGCATAATAGTTAGTTTAACAACTCTTTAGATTTCAGTTTCTAACTTATAGCTCTTCAGTTAGGTTTGTCGAACATAGTCATCCTCAATTTTGAATTTAACAATATGTAGTTCATTTACTATTGATTTTGTTACATTATTTGTCCTCTGGTTAAATTTTTATTTAGTAAGCGTTAAATTTAATAGTAAAAATGTAAAAATTGGTTCGTAACTAAGATGGACAATTGGGTTCATAAACGTCATACATTAGGTTCATCATTAGTTGGAATGTGAAGAATAATTTGATGCATAAGCCAATTTGGATCAGGCTAATGAAAAGTCTCTGCCCCAAGGCTGAGACGATTATATATTTTGTTTAACACTCTTAAATATGTAAAGATATAGAAGCGATTTTACTAGCTAATTTTTACATATTTATCATAAATTTTGATGCATATTAAATGAAAAAATTAATACTTTTATATCAAAATGTAAAAGTATGACATTTGTCCTCAAAAGTATTATGTTTTCATGTATAAGTTTACTCCTGATTTAGTATTACATTTGCTAGTATAAGTATTACATTTACATATTGATCCGATCTAACCCGACTTGTCTCACGGATAAGGATTGTGAAGAGGTCTCACACAAGTGTGACCATTATACAATTGCAAATTCATAATATTTGCAAACGATAAATTATTTATTTTCTAATATCAGTAATATAATTAAATAATTAAATAGTACATTTTAGCGAGCACCATACTAATGCATTAAGTCACAATCATCTTATGTAACTTATTAAATATAGTTAATAAGACATAGTTACTTGTTAATGACTTGGTCGAGTGGTATAAACATATAACTCTAAAATAAAAAAAAAGCACAAATTCAATTCTTATTCCACTCAAATTTATCCTAAAATATGATGCATTGGTACTTTAAAAAAAATTGATAGATAAAGTCATTTAACAATTTAAAATGTGAAAAGCTATTACCATATTTAGTGTGTTTTGATCTACAAAAGTTGGGGATTGGTAGGCAAAGCGCCAACACGTGTAATTTTATAGCTATACATAATTGTGGATTTATATTATTCATATTCTCAAAAAGTGATTATGAGTTTATATCGTTAAAAAAATAAAAAATAAAAACAAATAAATAACAATAACAACAATAATTTACTACTTTGAAATAAGTGATCGAGTGAATGGTACATAATTTTTGTACGTAAAAATCACAAGTTTAACTCTTTGTTTTCTTTAATTGTATATTATTTCTGGTGATTGGTAAGCTATTAGATAAAAACTAAAATAAAATTAGTTAATAGCGTGTGAAAATGGGCAGTGCGATAGAAAATAGAATTTTAGTGGAGTGGTGTGGTGTGGCTGCGCTTGTACTTCGCAAATGAATAATTATTGCGGTTTGTGTGTGAGGACCCCTTTCATTTATATTATTTGTCAATCATCCAAAAGGAGGGGCATAAGTTTTTGGGTGGGTGGAAATGTGACACATTGCTACTTAATTTTCTTTGGATTTTATAAACAACAGAATATTCTTCTTCATACAAGTTTTTATAAAGTAATGCAAATTTTCACTCTCAATCTTTTCATTACCAACAAAAGATTTCTATGGAATCTACAAAAACCATGCTTTATACTTTTAAAAAAAATTAATGAAAAATATGTAATACAAATTAATGGAGGATACACTACTTACAAATTTCCTACAATATTTCTCTTTATATTGACTTGTACAGTTTTGAAATTATTTAATTTTTTAAAAGAAATTTGAGTGTTGTGACGTGATAGACGTTAATGGATATATTAAAATTGAATTAAAATGGAGAAAAGTATTAAACTAGTTTGAATCTAGTACGAATAATAATAAATTAATAAAACTATATATATAGCTATTATCGTAACAACCTAATCAAATTGGTCGAACAGTTGACTTGATAATTATAAGATTTTAATTTTGACTTCACATGAAAATTGTATATTAATATTTTTAGTTTGAACCGATTAGTTAGGAGTAACTTAGACTGATTTAATGATTTACCTTTTTATGATCATTTATTTACTCATGTCACAAGATGAGCTTCATCCAATACATCCTTTAGGTAATGAGCTAATGATTACTTACTTTCCCGTAAATCAAAAACTACATCTATGAAATTAGCTTGGTTGGCATGAGTGGTTGTGTAATCTTCTCTCTTATTAAGAGAGATCAGGAGTCCAAATCACCTCGTGTATTGAAAAATCAATCTGATCAACGTTTGGGCCTGCTCAGAACATTTAGCGAGTTCATTAAAAAAAAAAAAAAAAAAAAAAACTACATCTATGATTTTTTAAAAAGGAAAAGGGGTTAGGTGAAGTTTGCGGTAGAGAGACGGCCACACATGGCATAGTAACGTTGTTTGGTTGGTGGAGTGTGAGGCCAGTTGACTGTGGTACTTGGGGTGGTTGGTTTATCCTTCTTTAAGTCGGGAGATGACGAAATGTTGACTGATGGATTTAAGCAATTTATTTATATAAATATAAAAGTTCATTTTAACCCCACAATTATATGTCATCAATACGGGTCACACTTGTGTGAGACCGTCTCACGGATCCTTGTTCGTGAGACGGGTCGGGTCGGGTCAAAGTATTATGCAAATGTCATACTTATATGTGCAAATATCATACTTATATGCGCAAATATCATACTTATATGCTCAAATATAACACTAAGCAAGAATACAATTTTTGTTACTTATTAGAGCAAAAGTAATACATTTTTCATAATAAGTAATGTTGACAAGTGCCCCTTACTTATAAGGGCAAATATAATACTTTTGTGGAAAAATATAATACTTTTAAATCGAAATGTAAAAGTATTGTATTTTCTCTTAAAAGTATTACATTTACCCTTATAAGTAAGAAAAATTTTATTCCTAATTAGTATTACATTTGAGCATATAAGTATGACATTTGTGCATATAAGTGTTACATTTGCATCTTGACCCGACCCGTCTCATGGTGAGACGGTCTCACACAAGTTTTTACCCATCATTATATATTTTTTTTTTCGTACAACTTTATTAACATTGTCGTCTATCAAATTGTTGTTTATTATTCATTTATAAAAGTTTTTCAACCAAAAAATTACAATAGATGTCACAATAAATTAACATTCTGTGACTAAATATATTATTACAAAAAAAATGATCTAGTTCATATAATGATTTATCTCTCCTAAGTCCTAACACACTTTAAATATATTTTTTAATTTTATCATCTCATTATAATGAACTATCTAAGTAATGTAATTTACAAATTTCAATTGTGCATTATCGTATTACATTAATCTAAAAATATTTAGAGTTGATATAATTAAAATTAAAAAAATTATTTATAAATAACATATTAATAGAGATGATATAAAAATTATTCTGAGCATGTCATATTTTATTATAAATATTTTTATAGCTTGAATTTTTATTTTTTTTGTCTCCAGTGATCAAATTTTTTGGCTCTACTCATGACTGGCTGACTATATGTTTTATAATTGATATATAAAGAGAGTAAAAATTAGTATTCAATATTATTTGTGTGATGGATCATGATTAATTACATCAATTTTTATCAAAGTTATACAGTATCTAGCCGACACACATGGCTTCTACCACACATTATAGTCGTAGATTTATGAAGATCTTATGGAGTATAATATATGAGATATTGATTTTTTTATGCTAATATTTTTAATATAATTTTAAAACTCATGCAAATAAGTTATATGAGATAGTGCTCGTTTTATTTTTATTCATAAGTCAATAATTTAGAATAATAAAGACCAAAAACGAAATTAAATAACAAATTATACCATGGACCAGAGTCTACTTTACATTGTAGACCCTGGTCTAAAAATAACCTTCAAATTTTGTATTTGTAGTAGACACATTTTGTATCTGCAGTTGATCGTTTCTGTACCTGTAACTATCCTATTATGTGTTACTAATTATTAAGTTATTTTTTACGTATACATAAAATGTTAACTGTAGATGCAAAATGTGTTAACTGAATGTACATAATTTTTATATCATATTTACAATGTAATATGAATCCGGTCATGCTATAACAATTGCTCATTATTGCATGTGGAATTTAAACATGAGAAAAGTGAATTGGGTCATCTAAATCATGAGCAGGTACAGATGCAGGTCCATTTCAGTCTATGCTTGTGATGATAGTATATTCATCATTCATTTTCCAACAGCCTGGAATTGGATCCAAGAAAAGCGCATTATATTACGGTGAAACTTCTTCTTCTTCAATAATATATAGGGGAAAGGATAAAATAAACTTTTAAATTTCACCTAAAGAGTTAATTAAGTCCCTAAACGAAATATAATTACACCCTTTAACATGTTAAATTGAGGCAATGAAGCCCAAAAATCGACATAACAGATCAATTTAGTTCAAAAAATCACCCAATAATAGGTGGCGATCAAACCATCTCCGTCGCCATTCCCGACAGAAGGTGACCAATTGGTCGCCTTCCTCTGCAGAAGGCGCCTGGTCGCCTTCCATGGCGGTAGGTGGCTAACCGTCGCCTTCCCTGGCTTAGGCTTTAGTGTAGAATTTTAAGTCTAACTCTGTTAACTTAATGCCAAAGGCCTTGTGGTCAAACGACATAGATGTGGCCCTCCTAAGCGAGAGGTCATTGGCTCTTTGTGCTTTAGCAGGTTGAGAAAGTATGTATTAAAAAAAAAAAAAAAAACTCTCCAAAAAATTGTATCTATTGTGGTTGCCCTAAGTTATGGGATAATAACTATTTGGCTTTGTATGATGACATGGAAAAATCGACATTGTACTATTTGAGATGACTTTTTTTTTTTTTGGTATGCTTAATATGAGCAAAAAAGAAACTAGAATGTTTTCTTTTTAGTGATTTACCATTAGCAGTTTGTTGTGATTATATAATCAATTAACTTAATAGCGTGTTTGATTCGTGGAATAGGTCGGGAATGGTACCATTCCCGGGAATAGACCATTATACTATTTGATTTGTAATTCTATTCCTAGGAATAGCATTCCCGGGAGTGAGCTATTCCCTTTGCAGGGGGAATAGTCATTCTTAGGGACTCCCTAGTATTAGCTATTCCCAAGTAAGTATTTGAGAATAGCTTTTATACTATAATACTGAAAATACCCTTTTGTATTATATTATAATTCTTTATATATATATATATATATATATATATATATATATATATATATATATATATATA
>NC_044916.1:30349481-30360597 GCF_003576645.1 Ipomoea triloba | reverse complement strand
TATACTTTTTTATATATATATATATATATATATATATATATATATATATATATATATATATAATGTAAGTAGTAATAATAATAATAATAATAATAATACATTTTTTATATAGGGGTATTTATGTCTTTTAAACACATTCCATTTCTATTCCTTAAACTAACCAAACATTGAAATTACATTCCTAAATCTTTTCTTTCTGCGAACCAAACAATAAAATACAATTCATATTCTATTCCTTACATATTCCATTACCTATGAAATACTATTCTTATTCCCTTAAAATTCATTCCGTGAACAAACATGTTGTAAATGTTTGTTGGGATTATAATATTAGGTAAGCTAAATTACGCAATATTATCAACACTTAGATAACAAAGATACAAAGCCACAAATTCATAGTTTACAGTATTAGCCCCCTACGGCCCTACCCCATAGCTTGAGCTAAAAAATACAAAATATGCATCGTGTAAATGGTAGAAATTTAGGGTGTCTTTGGTTCACATTATAAATGGAAATCAAGATCATAGTTAGTGTTTGATTGATAATGTTTTAAAACACAATTATAGAATTTGATTACCTCTTCAATTAAAAATCTCATGTCCTAATTAAAAAATGGCATCATTCCATCTTAATGGTAATATAACTTTTAAGTTTAGATTAGTATGTACTTCTAGATTTTTATTTTTTTTTTGTTTATATTGATGCTTTGGATATCATTATATTAGGATCAATTACCTTGATTTTTTATTTTTATATTTTAAAAACATTTATAATTTCATTGTAAAGTCATACACAACCAAACATCAATATTGGTAAGCAATTAAGCATTCCAATTCTTACCTACTACCAAAGGAATGTGACATTCTAATGCTTACATTCTCATGTTTGGTTCATTTATCTTACTTATCCAAGGGAATATAACATTCCCTCCCCATAGGATTTTGAAAAGAATGTGATTCCCTCACAATTCTTAGGTTATCTAAGATTACCATGCATATTTACAAATTTTGCCCTTTTAATTCTAATTATTAATTTATTATATAATGTATATTACCCTTGGTCGCCTTCTCCGTTCATTCAAAGGTGACCAGCGACCGTGATGCTTTGTTGCCGATTTTTAAGACTCAATGTATCAAAATAACACGTTGATGGGTTTAATTGTACCTTTAAAACGTTTAGGAGTTTAATTGACTCTTCTAGTAAAGTTCAAAGACTTAGTTAATTTTATAAACCTCTCTTAGTTAATTACTAGTATTTTGCCTTATTTTCAGTTTGATAGTATACCAAAAACTATAAACACACCAATAATAAAAAAAAAATTAGAATAATAATAAAATTATTTTAAAACTCAAAATTGATAAAAATAAAATTTTAAGTATATCCAAACTAACCCAAAATAAATTCACCCAAACTGAAAATATCCGAATTAAATTTGATTCAGATATCAGGTGTCAAAAACATCACTTAGATACTCAAAATAAAATTAGGGTATCACCTGAACCGAAGCGACGCTCACCCTTAAGAACAACTAACAAGGAACAATTGAGAGACTAAAAATACATTTTCCCTTTTAAATTACAACCGAGATGAATATAAACTAAATTAAAATCTCTCCTATGAAATTTAAAGTTGACACCACTAAATAACAAGGTTTGATGTCTAATATAACATGAAATACCATTTCATTAATCAGTGTGTTTGAGTCTCTAGTAATCACTAGGTAGTAGGTAATGAATACACAGCCACAATGTCAGTTCAGAAGAACTATTAACAATTTGTTTGTTCTGCTTTGTTGCTATTATAACCTCAACTAATCAAATCAACAATAACTCCATTAACTACATCTCTTTATGTATACATTTCCTTCTAGCAAACACACCATCTGCAATGTCACGCTCAAAGGCTTGTGAGTATCATCTTCCTTTGTCACCAGCCATACCGAGTGGACATCGGGGAACCACATCTTGATCAGCGAGTTTCTGGTTGTGCTTCATCATCTTCGTTGCTGTTTTTACTTCCCTGGAGTTTATCGTGTTCATGGTTTTCGTCATTTATACTTCTTGCCACTACCTTGTTGCCATTTTCTTTGCCCTCGGGCAACTCACCGACCGTCTTATTTGGAACAAGCTGCCCCACCTTCGCATACTTCTCCATGAATTTATACTCCCAGTCTAGCAGAATTTCGAGCTCATCCTCACTTAGGCCTTCAAGGTTCCCGTTAATCTCTCTAGGGTCAAATGACAGCTGAGCTAAGGCTCTGCTTGCATCCTTCCCAGTAAACATTGCATAAGGCCCGCCAGGACCATAGAACATCCTAAACATTGAACCAAAGAAAACTTAAGTTATTTTTAATTCAATGTAGTTCATCTCTTAGAAGATTAAACAACTGATCCTATTTATCAAACTAAGAATAAAACAAGAAACAGGACAAAAATCAATCTAATTTTACTTAATTACATAGTATTGCCCTAGTGCTGCTTTACTAACCGTCACTTACAAGTAACAAAATGCCAAAAAGAAATCAAATTTCTATTCCCATGAGCAAAAGTCGTTCACAATAGCACGGGGTATCAGAATAGGTTGCTCCTTTAATACGGGGTATCTTTTTTTTATAGGTTTGGCTTCTCCATTAATCTTTCTGCAGATATTATATTGTTCCTGAAGCTAGGCCAATATTTGTTCCTGGAATTCCAATCTCTATCAAATGGAAGACAAGGGCTCCATTCCAGTCTACAGAACCTTACATCCGATCATCAATATTTATAAACTTACCAAAGTATACAGAACCTTCAGCAACCCATGCAAACATAGTATTAATGTTAATGTGAGAATAGAATAGGAGTTGACATATTGATGCAGATTTTCCCTACCTATACAGATCATAAACATTGTGCTCATAAACGGCAATAACACTAAACCTTCCACTTTTTAGTGTTTACCGAACTTTTTTCCCTTTCCTTTTTGTAATCATTTTCATATCCCTTTTCAATTCCTTCTGGCTCCAACAATTAGTTTCTAGGCTTAATTTGTGTAAGTTAAAACCCTGAGCTCAAATTTGGCCCAGCTCAGGCCAATGGACTGTGACTCAGCCTGAGCTTAATGAGTTTAAGGTTCTGCTCAATCAGTCCAAGAGGTGTCAAAGCCCAAGTCCGTATGCGAATAAAGGCCTAGGTCAAGGGCAGTTGTTGATGCTTGGCCAGGTCATAACAAACACCTATACAATACTCAACCACTCAACCACAACTCCACAAGAGAGGGACACGGTGGTTATGACTAACTACTAATTGAGAATGGACGCTGGACTCTTGCCCGAGCTTCAAACACAGGTCTACCAATGCTATTTAAAGCCCCTCAGGCAGAGGCTGTCTGTCTAGGGACACTCTCTATACAGACTTGAACAATTCAAGCAGTATAGCATTCTATTGTACTCAAAGCACACAAATAAATCCATACAAAGCCTTTGCACTATTCTCAATTTGGTGTTTGTGGTTTGGGCCTCTTAAATTAAAACCAACAAGGATTTCTTGAAAACTTACCCTGACTCCCTGAGTAAGTCAAGAAACTAAAATATAAAAAGAAAGAAGGTATCACAAGTATTTGATTCAATCAAGAAGCCATCAAACTGATATACAATTCAAGAACTTAAGGGCAGGGCACATTTAGTAGGAAAACATTATCAGTAAAATCCTCCAATCTCCTCCCAGTTTTTGTTTGTCAGAACGTATCTACCAAGTAATTTACCTCAACAGGAACATGGGTTTTGTACTAAAGCTACCATATTTAAGCAAAGTTGATCTTTTTAAATAATTTTATTTGTTTATTAATTTATATAACATTAGATAACACAATAGAATCTCACTAAAAGTTTGAGGATTCCCAATTCTTCTTAGTTTAGATAAGCTCTCTAAATATCTTACCGAATATAATTCAAGAATATAACGGAGTTTGGGGTATGAATAGCGAGAAGGGGAGAATTATACCTGGAGCTAGAGACATCATAGATTTGTCGTTTGATAGCCATGAGCAAGGGCTTTTTAGGATCGGAGCCATTGTAAGCTAAAAGCTCCTCTTCGGTCATATCGCCCATATCTAAGGGCTGGCGGCTGGCGGCCTCTTTGGCCTTCTTGACATACATGTCGTCATCGTCGGCGCCGAACATGCCGCAAACCACCTTGTAAGTCACCACCATCAAGGCCGCAATGGTAAAGAACGCCGTCGGCGAGAGGCCAGTGTAGTGGAAAATAGCTTCGGTGAGTGGGGTCCATAGATTCAGGGCCATTTTTCCCCTCAACTCCTCGAGCTTGGAAGTTGTTGGATTGTTTTAAAGTGATGGGTGGCGTCTGAAGGCAAAATCCACCTACCAAGTTGTACCAATTCACCTACGACTCACCGGTCACCCCGGCGTTCACACTGTTATTGTTATTATTATTATTTTATTTTTTTTATAAATTTACAGGTCTTTCACAGTCCAGAGAGTTTGCTTGTCACTTGAGCTACCCTACTGGGTCACACTGTTATTGTTATAAATTATAATACTGATGCAATCAAATGAAAAATAAGAAAAAAAAAAAACAACAACAACAAAACACGACAATAAAGAAAGCCCGGTGAAAAAAAGTAAAAACAATCTGTGTCCTGAGACAAACAAATACGGAGTATAATATATATGTGTGTTGCACTAATACTAGTGCACTACTGAAGAATTAAAAAAAAGGTGTCCTGATTAATTTTATAATTATTATAATTTTTTTAATTTATAATAATTATAAAACTTTGAGCCAATTTAAAAATTTGAAAACTCTTTTAAAAAATATTTTTTTATTTTTTAGGTGCAACACGAGACAATGGACTAAGATGGAGAGCAAAAGAGGAAGTTATAGGCACTCACGCTGATTGTTGATCACGCTGTCACTCCCACCATGAGCAACAACCTAACCATAAGGATCCATAGTACCTCCCTTGTGGTCACAATCATGCTTAGAGTGTGATCGTGATCATGACCACTACACCGCATCCAGAATGTGCTTACTTTGTGGTCACAATCAAGAGTATAAATAGAAATAAACAGTTATTTTCAGAGAACTTTTGATTTTTCAGTACTCTCTTTTTAAGGTTCTCTTGGGACCTCTCCGAACGTTTCTCTTTTGCAATCAATTCAACTTTGAAGAAGAATTGAAAAACATTTCCAACTTTAGATTGCAATTTTCAGATTTCATCTTTCTTAGTTATTAATCCAAGTTAAGTCTTTTTTGTTACTTTCATTATATTTCATTGCTTTCAATTGTTCTTGCAAATCTCTTTAATTTCAATTCATGGTTTATACTCCCAAGCTGACGCCTGAAGAATCATATACAATCCTAAAGTTGGATTACTCTTGCTAGCCAAGGCCCATTAATGTTGACCCATCCTAAAGTTGGATTGCTCTTGCTAGCTAGCCAAGGCCCATTAAATTTGACCCATTGAGTCGGAACTATATCCTCAATTGTCTTTAATACATGGAAAGGTATATATAACATTTTTGACACAAAAATCATCATTTTTTGATAGTGTATGATTGATAAAAGTCATAAAAACCATTCCCCAATTTAATTATTTTGCAACCAACATAAAAAGTACAAACTTGCAGTCTCCATATAATAATATTTCTGGTATATATCGTAATTACGACAACTTGGACTTGGAGGGAGGATTGTGTACGTGTAATTCGATCTTTCCAGCACACAACAAGAAGTTAATCAACGGTCTGTGAGTTTACCGTAGGTTAAGCTACAGTGTCGGAAAGCCAATTCTGTGGCGCCGTCTTTTGCTCACATTTCCGGTCCAACGTCTCTCTAGCGCTCTCTTCGCTTTTTCTTCTCTAACCCTGTCGTTATTATCTCCCTCTGCATCATATCATATCTGTGTCGTCTCAATTGGAATGAATCTTGAAATATAATTAATTGCTTTTAATTTGTCTCTCATCTTTCCTTAATTAGCTTCACCCAAGTAAAATAAGCTGTGTCGAGTCGTCTACCATGGCCTCCTTGAAACTGCGAGCTCCTGCGCCATGTCTCACTCAAGCAGATCTGCAAGCAAAGGTACGCTCTAATAACGTACTTCTAATATAATATATGATTGAATTTGTTTGAGTAATCCTATCCTTAATTATGTATGATGTAGATAAATGAGGTAAGGGGGTTGATCGGTCCTGCCTTGAGTAAGTTCCCGACAATGTCATCGGACGCGTCGATATTAAGGTTTCTGAGAGCTAGGAACTTTAACACAAAAAAGACTGCCAAGATGCTCAAAGAAACCTTGAAATGGCGGATGGAGTACAAGCCCGAGATGATTCGATGGGTACCTACGAACGTTTATATCACTCCATATACTAATCATAACGATCGATCGACTGCACATTTAATTTCGTTTCTTGATGATTAAGGAACACATTGCCCGTGAAGGAGAGACCGGAAAAGTTTACAAAGCCAACTACTGTGACAAGATCGGCCGCACCGTGCTTGTCATGCGCCCAGGCTTCCAGGTTTTGTCCACAATTTATCATTCAAGAATCAATTATACAATTTTATTTTTGTCTGCCCACAATTGATGTCAGGAATCAATTGAATTGTCTGTGCGGGTCGGGTGATATGATTTTATTTTTGTTTTCAGAATTCAAGCAAGACGGACGGGCAAATCAGGTACTTGGTGTACTGCATGGAGAATGCAGTACTGGATCTGAAACCAGGGCAGCAACAAATGGTGTGGCTAATTGATTTTCGTGGATGGAACATGTCCAGCATTTCAGTTAAGACAACCCAGGAAACAGCCCGTGTCTTACAAAACCGTTACCCTGAACGCTTGGGCCTTGCCATTCTTTACAACCCACCCAAGCTCTTCGAGTCCTTCTGGACGGTACGTGAGCTGGTCTAACCCACTTAATTTCAATTGTTATACCATACATAAAAAAAAAAAATTCTGGTCCAAAAATTATGTATTTGCAATTAACATATTATATATGTTCAGATGGTGAAGCCATTTCTTGAGAGGAAGACGCACAAGAAAGTGAGATTCGTATACGCTGAGAACCCAGAGAGCAAGAAGATAATGGACGAACTGTTCGAGAAAGAGAAGTTGGAGATGGCGTTTGGAGGGAGTTGCTCTCAAGGCTTTGACTACAAAACCCATTCCCAGCGCATGAAAGAGGACGACAAGAAGATGATGGAGTTCATCAAGTCCGGCGCCCCATTGCCGTCCGATCAAAACGTCCAGAACCAGGCGGAACCGGTGAGCCCGGAGTCCCCTTCCGGCGGCTTATACGACGACGACGACTCTTCCTCCTCTAATGAGGAAGACGACGACAATTCCCCAAGCAGCATCCACCACATACGCTTCAATTAGAAGAAATTACAAAAACAATATGAAATTCAGATTCTTTTAATTTGGCTGGCCGGGCAACATATATGATCATATCCTATCCATCTCACTACACGTACGTTAACATAAACGTAGAAATATGTATAATGCACCGCAATAAAGAGCATGCATGAATGCATGCGCCAACTCTGATATTTGAGAATTGAAATCAAAATTTGTTTTTATTTATTGGTTTATTTGTTTTTAATTTCAAAATAGTAAATTATAAGGAAGTGTATAATTAATTAAGTGATTAAAAAATAAGGAGTAGGAGTAGGAGTAGGTGTGTTAATTAATAAAGTCCAACGAGGCAAGCTAGGTTATGTTTTGTCGGATCGAGGAACGAGAAAAAATCTGGGTCCGATAAATTGAGAACCTTGGTTGTCGGTCTTCAACAAAAGCCGAGGAACGGTTTCCCAAAGTGGGATTGTCAGAAACAATGAACAAACAAAAGCCACACAGCTGGAGACACCATTCATAGCTGCCAACGGGGAGTGGGGTGGAGGTGGAGCCCTCACCCCGCGCTGCATGCCTCTCAACGGAATATCACATTTCATATCTTTGTTAACAATCTTTTTCCAAAAAAAAACAACTCTAATCGTATGATGAGTTGTTTGGTAAAATTATATGCTAATTGATTATATACAAAATGACTTATTTTAATTATCAAATAAGGCACATGATTGCCCTCACTAAGACTTAAACACATGACTTTCCATTTGAGATAACCACTTTATGTCACTTCACTACAAAATTATTAGTAATACACTCATAATTTAAGTTTCCAAAGAAGTTACAATTTCATTTTTTAAAACAAATTAGTACTTGCAAAATGTTAATATATATAAAATTTATCATAATACATCTCTTTGTATATGCATGCACATGCATTACGTGACAGTGAAAAAAAAAAAATTCAACTTTTTATTTTATAGGAACGTTATCAAATTCTTCAATAAAAAGCTTGAAACCGTTACGTTTTTCCCGGCCTTTACACACAAACTTATTGACTTAGAGATGTTTGGTTGAATGAAAAGTTTTTCCATAGAATTTAAAGTGGAAGAAAATGTGTTTTTTTTTTTTTTTTTGTGTTTAGTTCATAGAATTTATTTTTCATTGGAAAATAAATTACTCACATTTGAGGAAAACAAAATTATTGGTAGGACATGAGATTTTGATTTCAATGAAGAATTGGGAAGAAATATTTTGTAGAGGCATATATGTCTTTATATTCGTTATTCCTTATAATTTTAAATCTGACAAAACAATGAAATTGATATTCTCAAAATTTTTTCTACCAACCAAACAATGAAATTCATATTTCTAATAATTACTTTTTCATGAAATTCCAATTTCATTCCCCTTAACATATTTTCACAAACCAAATATACTAATGATAAAAAACACAAGAACATTCTTCTAGGACTTGGTAATTGCATGGACACCCTTCTACTTTCACAATTAAACTTTTTTAAAAACCTTTATATAATATTATATTATATGAACGATATCAAATTCTCTAACAACAAGCTTGAACCCATTTTCTTCAACCTTTACATGTAAACTTTTTACACTCTCGGTATATCACAAGGACACTCCAATAAGACTTGGTAATTGTATGAACAACCATTGAGTTTCACAATTAAAGTTTCTATAATATTAATCTTTTATAGTAAACAACATTATTCTTTTTTTTTTAATGAATCAAAAATTGAGAGTCAAAATATTGCAGCACGTTAAGTTTTACTAGATTAAATTTTTTTTTTTGGGGGTTTAAATTCCGTAGTGATTAAGAATTAAGGAGGCGGGACAAAATTGGATAGATTTTATCTGTAAATCAGTAATGAAACCCTTTTGTCTGTGGGCCCCAGGGGGCTGGCAAGAGAAGAAATGTAAAACGTGTGGGTGCGAGAGAAATGTGAGGGATAAAGGTGGTGCAGTGTCCTCACGTGCGGATCAGTCAAACAAAACCCACTATTTCCGTTGAATAGTGTTGGCAAAAAAACAAGAAAAGGTTGTTGTTATGTACGTGTGCCACCTCAGTCTTTCAGTATAATGCATTTCGTGTGACCCCTCACCCCTCCCCCTCTCATAACGGTTGCGGACCTACCGCTATATCTTTTCAAAAATATAAAAAAGCATATAATAGTGTTGGTATAATTTGACGGAAAAATACTCGCTCACTGCAAATTTTAACATAGACATTTTATTGGGACTTACAAAATAAAAATAATTTATCATTACTTGTCACATTATAGAGTAAACATGATGGAGCCCATATAGTATAATTCAATTTGACACGCTATAATCACAATATCAAGTATAAATTGCACATAAAGCTTAGTAACTATAAGGTCCATGTGAGGATTGTTTATTGATTTTTTTTTTTTTGGGCACGTTAGCTATGAGGAATCTATATTGGTTTATGTCCTTATGATTTGTGTCGATTAGGATTACAGGTCGCATTCACCCAAAATTCATATTTAGATAGCGATTGCAATTTTCTCGTAAATTATATTGAAATATAAGTTGTAAATTATATGTGAAAAGCATAATATATTGCACAAAATAATGGGATATGAAAAGTTCTTAGTAGTTTAAGGTTACAATAACATATTATATTAAATTAGAAAACTTTAAACTCTTCTTCACTGTTACAAGATAGTATTTATAGAACACAATATACCAGTGCATTCTAACCAAACAAATAAGGTAAAGTTGATGCCATGCGTGTATAGAGACGGTTTAGCCTTGATTATTGTGCTATTAACAAAAATATAGGAATGTTGTAAGTGTCTCTCGACGTCTATATTTCGTCCAACTGTCTTGGTCATCAATAACATATTGAGTGAAGAGGTTGCGCCTAGTAATATACTTGAACATGATGCCGCATATGTGACCTAGTGCCACCTTGAGCTGAAGCTAATGTTAGCCCGGTCGGGTATATATTTACCTCAATAAATATAATAGCACAACTAAAAATTATAGAGAAGTTAGTGACAATAAAATATTGACATAATAAATTATATTAAAAAAATGTGTTAAATGAATTAGTCATAGTGTTAATTTGTACATTGGAATTTTTTTTATTTGGGCTAAATTTGCAAATTATTTCTAATTTTACATTTTTACTATAATTTTCCCTCTAAGTTGTTATAGTATATATATATATATATATATATATATATATATATATATATATAATTTGTACATTGTGAAAAGTAGAATATATTACAGAGTACACAAAATAATGGAATAAGCAAAGATCTTAGTAGTTCAGGTTACAATAACAATGTTGTATTAATTAAATTAGAAAAGCTTGAATTACTTTTCCCAATTACAGGATGCTAGTTATAGAACACAAGATACAAGTGCATTCTAACCAAGCAAATGAGGTAGAGTTGATATGTATATAGAGACGATTTAACATCGGTTATTGTGCTATATTAGCAAAAGTATGAAAAAGTATAAGTTTTTCTAAGCGTCAAGATTTCGTCCAGCTTCCCAGGTTATCGATCACGTCTTGAATGAGGAGGTTGTGTCTAGTTGTATATATACTTGAGTATGATGTGGTGTTGTGACCTAATGTCACCCTGAGCTCAAGCTAATGCCAGCCCGATCGATGTGTTGAACGAATTAGTTGTACTGTTAATTTGTACATTAAATTTAATCTTCTTCTTTTTTTTTTTTGGGGGGGGGGGGGGGGGGGGGGGGGGGGATACTT
>NC_044916.1:30321532-30349449 GCF_003576645.1 Ipomoea triloba | reverse complement strand
TGGGGGTGGGGGAGGGGATACTTTGCAAATTCTTTTTAATTTTACTATATTTCTCTCCTTTTATACATAAATCATAATGTATTATTTATTTCCATTGTAATGTTTTCTTTATACTTTTTGCTACGTTTTTTTCATACGTATTTGTTCAATTTTTCAATGGGTGATATTCAATTAGTATTTTAATTAATAAGTTTAAAAAAAAAGGTATTTCAATTTTGTTATTTAAATATAAAATTAAATTATAAGTATTTTATTATTGTAAACCAATTTAAATGTTTAATAGGGAGAGAGTCAATGCCCTCACTAGGGTTCCAACCTGTGACCTCTCATTTAAAAAATGGAATTAGGCCCTTTAACATGTTAATAACAGGTCATTTACTGTTAGAAAAAAATTCGACGACAGAACAGTCGCCGGACTCCGGCGGAACGCGACTAAATGGTCGCCTGTGGAAGGCGACCAAATCTGGTTGCCTTTCATGGCGGAAGGCAACCATTCTGGCAATGTCGGTCGCCGGATTTTCTGTTGAACAGTAAATTGCTTGATATTGCAGGCCATTTAACATATTAAATGGTCTAATTTAATATAGCACAACATTGTCATATTAAATGGCGGCCAAATCTAGTTGCCTTTCATGGCGGAAGGCAACCATTCCGGCGATGTCGGTCACCAGTTTTTGGACATTTTTTGTCTCAATTTAACATATTAAATCGTCTAATTGTACTTTTTAAATGTTTAGGGGCCTAATTAACTTTTTTAATATTGTTTATGAACTTATTCGACTCTTTTTCATTTTTTTAAATAGCATAGAGTATAAATGTTCATAAACATAATGTTATTCTTTAAAAATAGACTTATCACATAAAAAAAAAAAAAAAATTGGTTTGTGAGAGGAGAATCTGTATTGACGTTGGAAGTGACGCCGGGGGAGATACAAGAGTTCCAAAGTCCAACAGCGTGTAGTGGTGAGACTTGGGAGTCCCACCATCCACACGAGCGGTTCTCGGTTCCCTCGCTTACACTTACTTCCACATTTACTATTTTTTTTCTTTTCATTTAGTTACCAACATTTCATTTTTTATTTTATTTTTTCTATACTAACGGAGTTGGTGAATACTGAATACACAATCTGTGGGTGACTCCCAATTTAAACTACACATATTCCCACAGAACACTCTTGTTAACTGCTACATCTGTTTTGATTCAATTCAGTTAAAGAGATTTTATTGAAGTTATTTTTAATTCAAATTTTTATAATATTAAATTCAGTATTAATATATAAAAATTACTCTATTTGTCCCATTTTACCTGTCCTATTTATTATTCATTGGTCAAACCAACTCTTTCTTCTTTGCTTATTTTCTTTAGTAATTTTTTATTATTTTTAAATTTAATTTTTTGTGTTTAATAGTACATTTAATGTAGTTTCTAAATATATAAATTTTATATATTAATACTAAACTTAATAATATGAAAAATTTGATTAAAAATTACTTCAATCAAGCCTCGTTAAACGAACCAGACAACCATTTTGGGACGGAGGTGGTATATATTTAGAAACTAAACTAAAAGTACTATTAAACACAAAAAATTAAATTTAAAAATAAGTAAAAAATAATAAAGAAAATCAACAAAGAAGAAAGAATTGATTTGACAATAAATAGTAAGTATGATAGATTAAATGGACCGAGAGAGTAATTTTTTATCACTTTTCTTTTCGATAAACCTTGTGAGACTATTTTGAATTTAATATTTTTAAGTATAAAAAAAAGTACTAGTATTACATATGTCACTTAAAATAATCTTATACAAGATTTATTTTTTTGTTAGGTTACTATTTAATTTACTCTTTCGATCTCATTTTATGTATCAATTCCGTTAACGGGATTTGACTACAGTTATTTTTAATTTAATTTTGTAATAATGTTAAATTTAGTATTAGTATATAAAATTTTTATATTGAAAAATTAAATTAAAAGTGCTAATAAACACATCTAAAGACAGATAATAATAACATACACCGCATTTATTTTTATTCTTTTTTCAGAATTTTTTTTCTCAATTAAAAAAATCACATTATATTCGTGTGTATTTTAAATTGAGTGAATTTTTTAAAAATTTTTGTTTTATACTAATAATTTTATACTTTTTTTCTCTCTCGTACGTTGCTCGTCGTCTTTGTTTCGTTTGTCTTGAACGTTACAATTGTTCCCTCTTTCTTCATTCCTTTTTTAGCATCACCGTCAGATTGGACGTTCATACCCGAGACCTGTTTTCCCCTCCCCTCTCTCTCTCTATCTCTCTAAAAAACCATTAAAGAACTGGAGCAGAAGGTTCTTGAACATCAGATACCACATGTCACTGCTGGCTTGAATAAATAACCGGTCGAGTTTCTGATCGATTTCCCGGTCTTGAGTTTGACGGATCGGAGAAATGAGTTTCAAAGCATTTGAGAGTAGCAGTTCCGGTGCTTTCCGGTTTCCTCCGCCTCCCGGACCGGCGGCGTTGGGTTTAGAAGAACCGGAGAAGAGAACCGGCGAGCAAAGCCACAGGCTTTGCGCCAGGGGCCATTGGAGACCTCACGAAGATTCCAGGCTGCGAGAGCTCGTTGCTAAGCACGGCCCGCAGAACTGGAATCTGATTGCTGAAAAGATTCCTGGGAGATCAGGTACGTAAATACGATGATTAATTAAGGAAGCATATATATATGTAATTAGTTGGTTAATTAATTTAAGGTTGGAAATGAAATGAAACAGGAAAGAGCTGCAGATTGAGGTGGTTTAACCAGCTGGACCCGAGGATAAACACGAAGGCGTTCACGGAGGAGGAAGAGGAGAGGCTGCTAACGGCGCACCGCTTGTACGGCAACAAATGGGCTATCATCGCCCGTCTCTTCCCTGGACGGACGGATAACGCCGTCAAGAACCACTGGCATGTCATCATGGCCCGCCGCCACAGACACCAAACCACTGGCGGCGCCAGGAGGAGACACCCCAGAAACCAAAACAACAACAATACCATGGATTCTAACAACCTCGTCCAAATCAAAAACCTTAACGATGAATCCGCGGCCTCTACTTGCACAGATCTTTCCCTCTCTACTTCATCTTCGTCTTCGTCCAAACTCCCTCCTAACCATTTCCACCTCACTGGATTTGGCCCCACTCCAACTCACCATCACCAAATCCTCCACACAACTCCAGGTATATTATACTTCAATTCTTATACACAATTTTTTTTAATAGATAAATAAGTGATTGTAACGGCTTTATATGTGTATGTCCGGCAGGGGGCGTGAAAGCAGCAGAGGCAAGTGGCCGGCGGCCAGAGTCGTCACCGGACTCGCTTATCACTGCATCTGACTCAGTAGCGAACAACAACAACTATGGCAGTGAAGCAGAGATGTGTGGGCAAAACCAGACTGCAATTTATGACAATAAGTTCAACAACAAAATGCTCTTCTTCGATTTCCTAGGAGTCGGAGCCAACTGAGAAAACCAAAACCCAACCAAAAAAAAAAAAAGTTTTTTTTTTACTATTATTATCTGGGGCGTTGAGGAAGAGAAGATCAGAGTAGGCAGTTGACAATTAAGCCAAGCAGAGACCGTCCTAACCACTTGGCGCTGCAACAACGTAGGAAAAAACGAAACCTGGCCTGGCGTTTGGTTAGTTGGTTGGGAGAAGATGATGATGATATAATTAAGGTAAAAATGGGTTGGATGCTCTATCTGCATCTATCTTAGTTGTTCAATCCGAATAACATTTGTATATGTTAATTACTATAGAGATGAAAAATGAGGCATCAACAACCCAGCCCATTCATTTCAACGTTTCAACGTTTAACTCCCCTAAAATTAGTGATGTAATTGACTCCATTTCCACTTCATCCATCTGTCCCATTTTCATGCTAAAGACACACCCCAAGCAGTCTTTGTTGAAAACACACAAAAAAGCTCATCAAAAGCCTTAATCTATGCGACTTTGCACTGCCATTATTTTGACTCCCTACTCTTCATTTTCTCAATTCATCATCATTTTATTAAAAACATCGTTTTCAACTTAATCAATACAAATCACGTGAGCCATACACTCACAATTTTAACCGTCTAGTGGTGAAAAATGTGAAATTTTGCAATATATTTGCTGTAGCGCATGAGGCTACCGACAGCCTGCGAGAAGGGTACCCAAAAAAAAAGAGAAAAGAATTAGGTACAGAATCGAAGTATTGTTTAAATTAGTAAACAGCACATTTTTATATTGTCACAAAACTGAACAAGTGTTTCCACTACCTACATATTTTTCGCCGACAATAATATTCTATATCCTATAATTAATTATTCCAATTAATGATTAATATATGGCATGACCTTATATGCGGAGAGTCCCTCTCAAGCAGTCTAATCTTAAACCAAACTGGCATTACTACGATCTCATCTGTATTATTATAACGACAACACAGTGACACATTAATTTTTTATTTTTTATTTTTAAAAGGAATTTGGTTATTCCACGTCGTCTAGGGAGTAGAATCCAAACTATGATCCAGACTTCAACAACTGACATGATGGCGACAAGAGTTTAATTAATATTAACCTCGTTAGTATCATACTTATATATTAATCTAATCTAATGCTCTCCGAATAATAATGGAATATAATATTTATTGTGGCATATTATTTCCATGGAATAATTAGCCAACTCCTTTTGAAGTTAAAATTTATAATACTTTTCCTAAAGACAGTGATGAGTGATGATGTCTGGGTCATATATTATAGGTATAAATTGACTTAAATTTAGAGCATTTTTTATTTTATTTATGAAAAAATTGAGTTATAGGTAATAATTTTATGAGCTCATTTTCTAAGTTCATCACTTTTAGATTGATTGCAGGACTAGCGATTTACCTCCTCTAAGGACAATGTCCTGTGGTATTAGAATTAGTCAAACGAAACCCAATGGGGTAGCTCAAGTGGCAAGTAAGCTCTCTTTGTGGGGAGGAATTTCGGGAGAACCCGTCCCGGAGCTAACGTGAGTGAACCCCGGACTGTCGTTAAAAAATCAAAAAAGAAAGACCCTGTAAATTTATTAAAAAAAAATAATAATAATAAAAGAATAGAATTAGTCCATTCTTTTTTCTTTTTTTTTTTTGATTTTTTGAATTAAAAAAAAAAAAGAATATAATTAGTCCAATGAAGCTGAGACCACCTAAGTTAAGAAAAAATAAGATAGCAATTTGAGTATTTTGTTGCCATAATGTAATTTGCTTTCTTACCATGTTGGAATTCAATCAATTTGTAATCAGCTAGTATATTTTAGGAATTTAATTTTCTAATTTAGACGAGGGCATTCAATATTCCTTCGTGTATATAAACCCTAAAAATGGCGTGTAAAAGGTTCACACTTTTTACCCCTTCCAAGCAATACACTTATTTTACCGTTCTTAATAATTTTATTGATTCTTGGAAAATTATATTGACCAACCAGTAACAGTTACAACCATAAAGGGTTCATTCACTAATGTTTATAGACTATATAAGTAATAATGTCTATAGCATAAACATAATCACTATTATCTTATAATTTAATGATTAAAAGTCTGATTTAAAAAAAATTGATAAATTACACCTTTGAAAAATGCAAATAAATAAATAAAAGCAGAAATTGTAACGCGATCAAGGATGCAGTAAAATTAGTGCAGAATGTTAATTATTTTATTTATTTATTTATTTGTCAAATTCGTGAGCCTAACGACGAAGGTATTAGTTACACATAATGGAAGTCTATGTTCCTGCTTTTGTCTTTACTATTCCGTTTATTTACTTTGCTGTCGTAACGGTAAAACCAAATTATTAGATAAGAAAAGAACGAAAAAGAGACGACAAGACCACATTGTCGTCAACACGTTGAATGAACCTAATTTCGGACGTGTCACGATTCGCCGAAAACAGAAAACAAAGAGATTCTTTGCCATATTATTTTAATGGTCGATACATCTCAGGTTCTTAGGAATTACAACTGGAGATCTAATCACAACAACACCAATCCAACTTATACTTCATGGCCCCATTCTTATAACAATATTCCAACTTCAACCTTTTACTCCTTTGATATTAGGATTAAAATTTAAGAAAACTATTCTATGATTCACCTTGCAAGATTGCAATAGCTATACCATGAACTCGTGTCCATTTACATACTGAATGCTCATAATTTGAATTGTGAACATTCAGTTGCGAAAAATTCAGTATATAAATTATGAACATTTAAATTGTGTATTTTAGATACAAGTTCACAGAATAATTTGTCGCAAAATTGATCTAGGTCCACAATATTATTTCTCTCCATGAGGTGTCTTGTTAGTCCAACAGAGGTAAATAAATTAGCCTACTAGATCATTGGGCTTTTCCGGTTTATTCTAAGCCCATTATAAATGATGGCCTATAGGTTGGTCCAGTCTCATCAAACATAATAAAAGCAAGAGATGGGAATAACCTTGGAAGTTATATATGCTGAAGAAACAAAAAGAAAAAAAAAAAAATACTATGACTCCCTTATTTTATGTGTGAATCGACGCACACACCAACAATGAGTAAAAATAAAATAAAATAAAACTAAAAATTAAGGGTAATATTATTCAAAACCAAATGGTCATATACTACATAACTTACATACTAAGCAAGCTTATTTGACAATAAGGTATTCCTTTTTCCTTTTAATTTATAAATTTTAATATTTTAAATTCTAGTTAGCCGGCTGACATCGTCAGGGTTATATAATATTTCTTATAATATTCAAAGAAATTTATACAATGTTTTATGTTCAGTAGTATGAATATTAGTACTTCACTATTTCCTCCATCCTATTTTGTTTGTTTGGTTCAACTAATGAAACTTGTTTGAAAATATTTTTAATTTGATTTTTTTATAATATTAAGTTTAGTATTAGTATATAAAATTTATATATTTAAAAACTATATAAAAAGTACTATTAACACAAAAAATTAAATTTATTAAATTTACTAAAGAAAATAAGCAATGAATAAAAAGTTGGTTTGATGAATGAATAGTAAACAAGAGACATACAAAATATGATAAAGCTGGGACAGAACCATGATTTCTTTTGAGGGGGGGGTTGGGGGGGGGAGAGGGTGTGGGCGAAAAAGCAAAGGTAAACTAAATTAAAAAATGTTTATCTTCAAGTTCATCTATATTAACTTTAATACGAGGCTTTGTACTTGACACTTCGTGACTACCTTGACTAGATGGATCCCTAAAAGTTGATTTTCATTTGAAAATTTTTTCCATAACTGAACCAATAAAATAATATCATATCATAAACTAAACAAATTCACATTATGAATTATGACATTCACATTCACAGATTCATTGATTCACAAAATCACAAATTGGATGAGCTAAATTCACAAAATCACAAGCTAAAAGTCTAAAACCAATACCATTTACCAATAACTCTAAGACAATAAGAATAAATTAATTCTGCATTTTTTTCAATATGCCCTATGGCCCATACGGCCATACCTGATACCAAACTGGCAATTAGCAAACTGCTCACTGGCTCATTGCTCACAGGAGTCACAAACTCACAACTCACATTCATAAATCATAATTCATAAGCAAATTCAAGTATTCAACAAAGCATTAAAATAAAATTAGAGAAATTAGGGAAATTAGGGCAAAAGTTAAATTAGAGAAATTAGGCCAAAAAGTGAACCTGAGGGGAGACAAGAGGCGTTGAGCGGTGTTGCCGGTGTTCTTGCTGACCGGTAAGGCGGCGAGCCGGATGCCGGTACTCTAGTAGGCGGTAGGCAAGGACGAGAGTCGAGAGAAGCAGTGAGGAGTGAGGACACGACGAGCGAGAGAGCCAGAGAACTTAGAGAAGCGACGAACAGCTCTACAATCTAAAATGTAAAATGAGAGAAAAAAAAAACAACATATATTTATAATACAGCACCAAAACGACGTCGTTTTGGGGCTGCATATTTTTTGCAGTGGGAGCTCAAGGCAGCTCCATCACTGTGATAGAGGGGAGTATAATATTATAATATTAATATTAGGAAGTGAAGCTTGCTTATATTTATCGTGAGCAAAATAAAGCAACTGATTTTATGGCTATATTGGTCTGTAAGAATTAAAGGGGTTTACGCGTATTTGATAAAACTCACAGGGACCTCATCAAGATTCTTACGAAGGACGAGTAGGGTGTTTCGAGTTTGAGGCAGGTGGCTATAGAGTAGTTTTATGAGGTGATCCCTCCTTCCCATTCAAAAAAAAAAAAAAACTTATAACATTATAGATTCTAGTGTAACGTCAATAATAACTGGCGTAATAATGTAAGGAGTGATTAATTATATCGAATTATCGAGTCAATATCTGTGTCAACATACCCCATACTCAATACAATCATGCATATATTTGCATAATTGTACCAAATATTTATATAAATTTCCTAAAATTATATGATTAAGCGAAATTGCTAAAAATGGAGTCCCTGGGGGCAAAATTGCAAAAGTAAGACTATTCTAATGATATATTGATACATCCCACTCCCCAACAGAAATGTGGACTTGATCAAAGTAATATGATCCAGTGTTGAAAGTACAGAATTGGAAAGAAGAAGACGACAGAAAAGTGGCCGACTTTGCCGTCAATTACCTAAATTCCTTCTTAGCGCTCTTTGTAAGTAATTCCCTCTTTTCAGTGTCCAATACCAACAGCAAAAGGGTCAAAAAAGAAAACCACAATTTAAAGCAATAACTTTGCTGAGCTGAAGTGAAGTGAACAATTGATCTTGCTTTTGAGCTGGTATTTTACTTGTTTGATCGCCCAGAGCTTTCAATTGATCTTTGAAGTTAAACTTTTCTTGTTTCACTTGATCTAAATTCTTGAATTGATGCAGGTCTTCTGAAGATATTGTTGATAGAGGCGAGGAAGAAATGGGCGTCGGATTGCTGGAGATTGGGGTTCAAATGAGGAAAGTTTTGATCTTTTCGATTAGGTTATGTTATAGAACTGTTAGCAATCATCCATTCCTGGTGGGTATGGTGTGTTTGTTGGCATTATTGTACAGATCATTTCCTTTTCTGTTTTCTGCATTGGTGTCCATGTCTCCTGTTATTGTTTGCACTGCAATTCTGCTTGGTACTTTGTTAAGTTTTGGCCAACAAAATGCGCCCGAGATAGAAAGGGAAGACAAAACAGTTAATGACATCTTAGTACCTCTGAAATCTGGGGTTTCCTGTGATGATGCTAGTGTTGTTGAGAAAGATGAGAGCATTTCTGTGGAAAGATACATTGATAAACGATGGGATGCCGCAGAGCAGCCATTTTATGAGGTTGGGAGGGATAATAGGTTTGGCGATGGCACGCTTCTCATTGAGAAAGAATCTCGGGAATTGGAACCGGTGAATAGCGTGTTTGATGAAGCAGCAAGGTTTTGTTATGATTCGGGATCTGAGCAGAAGAATGAAAATGAGGAGAGGCGTGGTGATGAGGATGTTTTAGAGTACCAGTATTCTCCAATTCCGAATACAGATGACAATAATCTTGAATTTGATGTTGATAATGATAAGTCTGTGGATTCCTATGACTCTAAAATGGTAAACATTGGTTCTCATCCTGGCTCGCCTTGGAAAGGAGAGGAGGAGGAGGAAGAAGACAGAGAAGAGGATGAGAGTCTAGATTCGGGGTCAGATCGAGCAGAAAGTTTACCAGATGCTTCAATGGCCAATATCATCCCGATGCTAGATGAGCTTCACCCTCTTCTGGATGAAGGCAATCCTCAACGTGTTAATTTATCAGATGCCGATTTTGATGCAGAGTTTAAACACTCGAAGCTAAGTGACAGTGAGGATGAATTTAACGATGGCATTTTAAACCGAGAGTTAGAAACTGCAGATGATGAGAATGAAGATGATGAAGATGAAGAAGACATACAAGGAGATAAAGAAGAAGGTGATAGATTTGGAATTACATGGACCGAGGATGACCAGAAGATTATCATGGACTTGGGAAGCTCTGAGCTCGAAAGGAATCAACGGTTGGAGAGCCTTATTGCTAAAAGAATAGCACAGAAGAATCTGAAGGCACTGGCTGAAAGCGGTGGAGAGTTAGAAACTGCAGATGATGAGAGTGAAGACGATGAAGATGAAGAAGACATACAAGGAGATAAAGAAGAAGGTGATAGATTTGGAATTACATGGACCGAGGATGACCAGAAGATTATCATGGATTTGGGAAGCTCTGAGCTCGAAAGGAATCAACGGTTGGAGAGCCTTATTGCTAAAAGAAAAGCGCAGAAGAATATGAAGGCACTGGCTGAAAGGAGTGGAGAGTTAGAAACTGCAGATGATGAGAGTGAAGATGATGAAGATGAAGAAGACATACAAGGAGATAAAGAAGAAGGTGATAGATTTGGAATTACATGGACCGAGGATGACCATAAGCTTATCATGGACTTGGGAAGCTCTGAGCTCGAAAGGAATCAACGGTTGGAAAGCCTTATTGCTAAAAGAAAAGCGCAGAAGAATATGAAGGCAGTGGCTGAAAGGAATTTGTTAGACTTAGGAAGCGTTGATCTACCGTTCAATGTTGCTCCCATTTCAACTGCAAGAAAAAATCCTTTTGATATTCCCGACGATCAAAATGACCTTAGATTACCGCCAATTCCTGGGTCTGCTCCATCTATTTTACTTCCTAGGAGAAATCCATTTGATCTTCCTTATGACTTAGGTGAAGAGAAACCTGATTCTGCGGAAGATGGTTTCCAAAAAGGGTTCATGACATTACAACCAAAAGAACCATTCTTCAGGAGGCATGAAAGTTTCAATGTACAACCATCATTATTTAGCCCAAACAAGCAAGTACAAGATGATATCAGGTTGAGACCTTACTTCGTTCCAGAAAGGATGGAGATTGATGGACCAAGCTACACGCCATTTCAAAGACAGTTGAGTGATCTTAGTGACTCCAAAGTAAGCTCTATTCCTGAAACTGAATCATCAGGTTCAGTTAGTGATCTGGAAGACAAGGACCTTATGGAGGAAAATATCGTAGGCAAGAACCTTGATGAAAAAGATCTGGTGGATGAAAACATAATTGATCAACATATCTCTCAGGAGCTAGATGTGATGTCTAGTATAGAGCATGTTGGGCATGTAAGCAGCTTTTCTGAAGAGGAGTTGTTGGAGTTGGGCAGAAATGATAATAAAGAAGACTTATTTGGTGTCAAGATTGAATTTAAACAGAATCATGAAGAAATTCATCATGATGAGAACCCAAGTTTGATCCAGGAAGGAAATGTTGCCAACATGTTGGACTTCAGTTCGATAGAAACTAATTCAAGGTCGCCATCTTTTAAACAGAAAAGTAATTGGCATTCAAGCTCCTCATCACCCTCTGAAGCAAGTGAAAAGATCTTTGACGAGAGAGGAACACAATGGCTGTCAGGTTTGGAAGAAAGAAGTGGTCATGCTGAAGAAAAAGTGATTTCTAGAGAGCCTTCATCAGAAAAGTCGGATGTCAATATCACAACCATATCGACTGATGAAAATCCACATAGGGTGCCTATTTACGACTCAAGCCCCGCTCCACTTCAGAAGCACATTTCTTTATCCTCCATTTCTTCAGATGTGAGAACGGATTCTTTATCCTCCATTTCTTCAGATGTGAGAGCGGATGCTGAAATGGGCTTCTCGCCTCCAGCAGTCAGGGCAGCTCTTGCTTTTGCAGATAGGGAATCCATGGAAAGTGATCTCGAAATCAATAAATATACCCCTATTAATGAAGAGATTCTAGCTACCTCAACCACCTCAGTACCAGTACATAAAGTAGAATTGTTGTCAGAAGACCCGATGGATATAAATATGCAGGAAGTCTTGAAATTGAACTCCTCAGAAATTAATGAAGCCTATTTTGATGCATTTACTCCAGCAGTTGCTGAAAGTGTAGTCAGTAAGGTTTTATTGGACTCAAAAGCGTCTGTGGGGACTTCTGAAGATGAAAAAATTATTGAGCTTCTACAGGATGAGAGTTTATTTTCTGTGTTCAACCCAAATGTCAAGGCTTCGAATGGTGTAGACTTGATGATGGAATCTGTTTCCCAGAGCAAGGAGCCTTTTTCAACTGCTGAAGAGTTTTACCTTGTTCAACAGTCCTATAGTCTCCCTCCCAGGGATCACAAAGAAGTGCAGGTTAGTCGAATTACATCAATTCTTCTTTTCTTGCACCTATTCTTTTCTAAACTTTTCCCCTTATTTATTTATTCATTTCAGTACCCACACTTTAGTTAACTGGTTAGAATCATATACGTTATCATATGTTTATAATTTACAATTTGCCTTAATGATTGGGCAAGGAACATGAAGATCATTACATCTCTCTAGCTATGCCTGGTGGCATTGCAACAACTGCGTTTTAGAGCTATCTGGACTACTAGGAAGAGAACAAACAACTTATGAAATTGCATAATTATTACTTGTATACATTTTCGGTCTTTGTGTTGTGTGTTGTACTGACTTTTACCTATGCTATTGAAAAAAAAATAATAATAATAAAACACACACAGACGAAAATAAAATTTAAATGCCAATGGGCTTCAATTTTACTAGTTACTGTTTTACTAAAGCACTGATGTCCCGTATCAAGGCCATTCACTTTAACCAATGATCCCAATCTTTACAAGGTTGTTCTAGTTGTTGACTTGGTAACCACAAGATTGCAAGTTTGACTCCCAGCGGGAGTGCCCTATTGGCTTGCTTGGTTTGAGCCGGTCAACTATAGGCAACCTAGGTTGGTTTACCTCCTTGTAGAGTTGTAGTCCTTTGCCAGCTAGGGTCACAAGATCTGGTTTACCCAGTACGTCATGATATTAGTATATAAAGTGCATCTTGTTTGTTATTCCTTGTGGCCAACATAATTATCCTTCCTTCTGACAAAAGCAGGAACACCCACTTATAGTGGTAGAAACAATTGGGGAAGCTGGCCTTACTCCTACATCTGCTTCAGTTCTCCACAAGGTTGATGAAGCCACAGGAGAAGTTAGTCAATCAGATATAAAGAAGAGTGGTTTTGATGAAGTGGAAGTTGCTAACCACATTCAGGGCTCTGAAAACCATGAACTTTTGCTGGAAACAGTCAAGTGTCGTGGCGATACGCAACACTTAATCGAAGACACAGATTGTATCAAGGATGTCAGTGAAGAATTATTATCTGAATTAGATGCAGTTGGTGACTTTAGCATCAAAGAACCAGGATCAAGGTTGAATGAGTTTGGAAGTGAATCTGGGAGTTCTAAGAGAGTGATACTGCACAAAGATTCAAGTTTGATTGAAAATGAGATTGAATTTGAAGGAAGCAAAGTTGAAGCTGGAAAGCTACATTATGAAGTTGACAGGTCAGAAAATACACATCTGGCTACATCTTCCGAACCTGCACATCATGAAGCCCCTGTACATAACAGTTCAAGTATAATCGATGTCAAAGACAAGAAGAAAGAAGATTCCCTCGAATCAGATTCAAGTTCAAGCTCCAGCTCAGACTCAAGCTCAAGTGACTCTGATAAAGAATGAGAAGCCAAGAAATATTATTGGACAACAAGGAAAGATGGAGTTGGATTTTCTGTTTCATTTTCTTTCTGTTCTTGAGTGACATTTCAGAGGAACAATTTCTTCAAGAATGACTTTTTTTTATACAATTTCTTGAAGCACCCTTTTCTTTAATTTCAGTTTTGTGGTAATTGTGGAGTTTTGTGGGAGGAAATGTTTGTTATACTGTTGACTTTTTGTACAAAGATCAGAGTTGAATTATTATATTTAAAGGCCAAAGATTTCTTCTTGAAAATAATGAATACTTTTGCCTCTTTTATGGCTTCTTAAATCTTAACTATTATAGCAAATGCATTCAGAGCTGCTGGATCAAGCAAAGAAGGTAAGCATGGGGTTGAATCATATTCAGGTTGGAAACTGGAAAGCTTAAAACTTGACTAATATTGCACAGCATTTAGTGCATAGGGAATTAGGGATACATACAAAAAGAATTTCAAACTTTTTTTTTAAATATTATAATATTATATTAAACAACCTTAATAACAAGGCTAAAGTTAAAGTATTTGATAAAGCTACAACTTTCAAGCATCTTACAGTGTCACACACATACATGCTTAGGTAGGTAAATAACAGGTGATCTTCAAGGACAGTTGCCTATTCATCAAGTCTTATCCTCTAAGAGCAGTTTGTATCATAACTTGCAAGTCCCATCAACTCTGGACCTTCCAGTCTAGGATTATGCTCAAAGCTGCAAGTTGAATGGCCCAGAAAACAATAATCACTATAACAACTTATAAAGGCAAAACTAAAGCACACTTCATCAAGACAAATAAGACTTCAGCAATGCAAACATCATATCATACTGACAATCAGCTGTACATATGTAATTATTTTCATTCCCCACATTACTGTGTCCAGTGTCCCAAATGCCCACGTGTGGACCAGAAACACCACTTGCTTCGAAAACACAATACTAAACAAAACAAAATATAAAGAATGAGAAAGAACAAAGTTTATCAAATGTGTCTAGGAGATTATATTCATAGAACCCCGTAGGTACACAGTCTGGAAACCTTGAGACAATACCCTGTATAGTATGTTACCCCACATTCACACACACACATGCACTCAAAGATCCTTCACCGCAAATTACATGCAACCCCATAATTAACATAAGCTTTTAGCATTTCTGTTGGTATATCTTTTCTCCGGAAATTCATCTTTTATTTTTTACAAAAAATTATACAGAAAATTTACCTTTTTAAAAATATTTTGGTGGTAGTTAAACACTTTCAGTTTAAATGTGCTCTGGCATACAGGAATACCATTGGTCATCATATTTTAGAAGAAAAAGTATTGAAAAGAAAGTAATGTCTGTAAAAGTTCAAAAAGAGAGAGGGGGAGAAGAACAGTGCACCAGTGCCAAAAGCATTGGTTCTAAGTGAATATTTAGAAAGACTTAGACCTCTTATCAAATGAGAAAAACTTGGTAGAACAGTTTGAGTGGTGGTCATTTCTGAAATCATGGTAAAAGCTCATTCCTTTATCCGAAATAGAAAATGCAATCTTAAACGAAAAGGGATTATTCTTTACAATCTTTTCCTTTAGCTACATTAGGTACTACGGCCACTCAGGTAGTTCTTTTTTATCCCCAGAGAAGTGCATCATTTAACAAGTCTGAGCATTTTTATCAAATACTGCTTTAGATGGATCACAACCAAGTTCGAGTTTGAAAAACAATACAGACAAAGTATCTTACTTGTTTAGTGGAATATGCTCAAATGGACCACTAGTCGGAATTGTTCCACACAAATTGTTATTTGATACATCCCTGGGAAGGAGAGAAAAGAAAGGTACAGATTTTTAAAATTCCGATTTCTTCAACACCAAGTATGACAAAAGAACATAATTTATAAGTCAAAATCCACTTACACAACTTTAAGAGTAGAAACACTAGTAAGTTCCCGTGGGATTGGCCCAGTTAACTTATTATCATTAAGGCGCCTGCAAAAGTAATTAGATTAGTAACTTCTTATCAACATAAGGGATATGTGTCTGAGTTCTAGAGCAATACTAGTCTACTACATCCATTGGACAGGAATAATCAATTGATCACCTTACAAAAAAACTACAGGTTAGATGAAAAAAAAAAGATTTCATGACCGCAAACTTACAGGAACACAAGTGTTTTCAATTTCCCCAATGAAGGAGGAATTGTACCAGAGATATTGTTGTTGTACAGATCCAAACTTATAAGGCTCTTCAAGTTACCGAGTTCAACAGGAATTGTGCCCTGGATGTTATTTCTGTAAAGCTCCCTGCACAAATAAAATTTTCCGATGTAAACAAAATATTTGCATTACTTTTGGCATAACATCAGACGTTAAACTTTCATAACATCATATCAGTGTAAGACAAAGAGTATATTCCAAAGGTGGGAAAAGGAATTGTATAGAAACACCTACAGGTACTGCAAACGTTCAAGCTTCCCAATATCAGGCACCAGGTGACCAGATAAGTTTGAGTTGCCAAGGTCCCTGCAAGAAATATTGAAATATATTGCACATGGGATTCTTATAAGATCCATAATTACTAAACGAAGGAAATGAAAATAATAAACGCTGCAACAAAGGAGGAATAAGAATGTAAAACACCAAGACCCAGATGAACAATTAAAAATACACCCAAATGTGCAGTTTGATTGAATGATTAGCCCAACTTAAAACATCTTAAAATACAAAGTCGCAGTCTTTTCCAATAATCCACTCCTTCAAGAACTACCTAGTTTTGCTTGTATTCTGTTACTTGTAGGGCATCATTTAAAGTACAAGGAAGCATATCTTAACTAAAAATTGATCAATTACCAAAAAGGGAGATTCCAATAAAACATGAATATCCCAGTACATGCTTCCGGACTAAGATTTTAGTATGAATCATCGTACATCAACATTTAATCATTAATTATTTCACCAATACTCAATCAACTTTAAACTTTAAAAAAAAAAATGAAAACTTTAATTTCCATTTAGAACAGAAAATAGTCTATCTAGCAACACAAAAACTTAAATAGGATTTAGGATAAGTGCATAGCATAGCAGAGAAAGGAGAAGAGTAAACCTACACGCGAGTGACACGGTTGTCTTTGTCGCAAGAGACGTGAAACCAAGTGCAAGGGTTCACCAGATTGGGATCCCAGCTCTGAAGCACGTTATTGGGGTCCGATAAGCCCCGGCGCAGCGCGTACAGCGCGTCCCCTTCGGAATTTGCGCTCACGCCGCACAAAACACCGGCCAGTGCTACAACTGCAACTGCAACTATCAGCTTTGCAGCCGCCATGGCGCTTCTTCAATTCCCACCCACCCTAACTCAATTTCAACAGCCAGTAGCTGCGTAGTAGTACAGAAACAGAAACAATTACTCCCAAAATGCACAGAAAAGAAGAAGAGAGAAGATGTTTTCAAAAAAAAAAAGAAGAGAGAAGAGAATCCGCGTCGGAAATGGGAAATCAAGCCAGGCCAGGGAGTACAAAAGGAAGAATTTTGTATGATTGGGTTTTCTTTTAATAAAATGAAAATTTGCGTGTTTGCTCAGGTGCCCTCCATTTTTTGTTAAAATAAAGTTTGGCACGAAATATTTCTGATTAGGGAGATGACTTGGTCTTGGACGTAAATGGGGGGGTTAAAAGTCAAGTCAGTCATTCTTTTATCGTTTACTTCAAAAGTCTAACCCAACCAATCCAATTTGACTGGCAGCCCCCTTTTAACACGGTTCGCGAAAACGACAATTTTAATCACAAGAAAAAACTCTCATATGCGTGTTAATAAATTAAGTTTTAATATACTTTTTAAATTTAGTCCCAAAAAAAAACTTTTTAAATTAATAAAAATGTAGGATTGAGTCTAATGATTTTTATTTTTTTTTTTAGGTTCTACTAACTCTATTACAATCGTTATTTATTATTCAATAAATTTTTATTATTTTACATTTCTGACGGTAAGTATTATTACCGGTATATATTTTGTATTATTAATCTCAATGTATCAAGAGTACAATAGTGAGTTCAGTACAGTAAATGTTGCGTGTCATAAACAAAGTGTTCTCCTCCTCCTCTACCACAAGTTTGCTACTTATACTACAGCTGCAACAGCTCTTCCTCTAGTGAGCGTAACGGAGTGCTAGTAATGCTGAGTTGCATTGAATGCTGGTAATGGTGAGCATACATTGAGTGCTACGCCATGATAATGGAGAGCCGTTGGAGTAATTATCATCCCATCAATGTGCCGTCTTTGTGTAACGGGTGATCATTTGTTTCTTTCGGGTCAGTGCTGATGATTCGGGCCGATGCTGATGCCCAATTATCCTGTCAATTTCACATATACCTTTTTAAATATAGTGATTTCACTAATAAATTTGACAACGTTAAAAAAATTTCAAAATGAAAAATAAAATCAGATGAAGATATTCGTGATTGTCTCCCTTTCACACTATCTAGTCATGACTTTCAACGGTGACAATCGTGACTAGTACGTTACACACGTGATTTTTGGTTATAATTTGTTTACTTAAAATTTAATTGTACTATTTTATCCATTTATAATACTTTTTTAATTTTAAAAAATACCTTATTTTTCAATAATGGAATTGAATTGCTCTACAATGTTAGTCAGATAGTTAATTACTTGGTAACCTCAATGTTAAATGTTTGACCTCCAACGAAAGCGATATGTTATCTTTTTTGTTTGAGCCGGCCAACAATAGACAACCTATGTTGATTTATCTTTTTGTAGTCATTTGCCAGCTATAGTCACAAGACGAGGTTTCCCTCGTCACCCCAAAACAATAATAACAAAAATAATAATACACATTTTTGAAACAATAAATTTTATACCTAACGTTGTTTTAATTAATTTTTAATTTAAAAACTGACCACTCAAAAACAAATCCGTCATCACGTTATCTTAAAATATTTCAAGCATTTTTGTTTAGTGTAATATTATATATATAACCCTCATATATTTCCCCTCAATCTTCCAATCTTAATGTGTCATTGTTTGATTAGACAATTAAATTATTCTTTTAACTAGTGATGAGTAGCATCCGTGTTCCTGTTAACACTCCTACATGAATGATGGGAGTGGGTTCGAGCCTCAGTAGAGACAACTGTTGACTCTTTATGCTTTAATAGGTTAAGAAAGTAGCTATAATAGGTACTACATTGTAACAGAGTCAATAGTACTCAAAAAAAAAAAAAAAAAAAAGAATTTGTCGCTTATCATTGTTAACGAGGAAAACTTCAAACGATATGCTTTATCTCCTTTGTTCATGCTACTACGTGGACCATTTGCCCCTTTTGTATACTACGTGCATAAATAATTGTCTCTCGAAACAACTGTATGGATTAACTAATTGAATTGCAATCGTTATACCCGCACCACGGTGCACATAGCAATGTGCACTACGTACGTAAAACAACGTCGTTTTGATGTTAGTGGACGCGGACGCGAATGACTCCAGGAAATTCATTATCTATAATACACATAATCATTATCTAGAATACACAGAACGTTTGCCTAAAATACACAGAATGTTTGCCCAGAATACACAGAATATTGAAACAAAATACACAGAACTCATCCTCCTAAACATTCGAATGCACAAACACATCACAACATGTGTTACTAACATGAATACACATAACGGTTGCCTAGAATACACAAAACGGTTGCGTAGAATACACAGAATGATTGCCTGGAATACACAGAATATTAACATAAATACAGAGACCGGCCGAAACGGAAAACATGATTTCTAAAAAAATGAACGATTAGTTTATAATGCTCAAAACGACGTCGTTTAGGTACGTGGTGTACGGTATAATTTGTCATTAATTGAGGCCGGATCTCATTTAAACCCCGATTAATTAACGGCCCATTATAAAATTTAATTTCCTCCAAGCCATGAGCCCACTAGAAAGCCCAAATTTAGAACTTGAACAGACGAAACGCCGTTTGCCAGTGCTCGGAGCGCCGTCGCCATCTTCTCATTTGAAACATAACCACGTCGGAGAACAAATTTCAAATTGGATTCCAAAGTGGGACAGTTGATCTGATCTGTAGAGACGAAGGTAGAAGCTGGAGACGGGATTGGTTATTTCTTCCGGCGAATGGATAACGGCGGCAAATTCCGATGCGTCGAGTGTGGATTAGCAATCAACTCTCTCTACATTCAATACTCTCCCGGCAACATCCGCCTCATGAAATGCGTACTTTCCTTTCTTCTTCTTCTCCCCTTCCCCTCTTCTCAGCTCGGAGACTTCAAAGGTTTATTGGGCTTATATCAGCTCAAATTTGGTAATTTTGATTAATTTAATAAAATTGTTACATCGGCTTCTTTCCTTTTTCGTTGCAGGAGAACTGTAAAGCTGTCGCCGACGAGTACATCGAGTGCGAAATCATGGTTTTTTTTTTTTAAATAATAATAATAATAATAATAATCTCAACTTTAGATAAGAATTTTCAAGTTCAATGCTTGAATCATCGTTCCATGGTCTTAACTTCTATTTCTTGGTTTTTTGGATGTAGATTCTCATGATTGATTTGATTCTCCATAAAAGGGAAGCCTATATGCACTTATTCTATAATATGTTTACTCGAGAGAAACTCAAATTTGAGGTATCATTTTAATGGAATACTTCCTCTACTATATATGCGCATTCTTGTCTACAACTCTAGCTATACTGTTTATTTATTGATGCTGGGATCTGTTTACATTTTTGCAGGGATTGTTATGGAAATCACTTCTGGGATTTCTTCTCATGGATTCTTGTATCCATTTTGTGATGTTGCAATTACAGTTAACAGATTCTTGTTCATGTTCTACTAGTGTTACTTATTTTGTTTCATCATAGATAGTGAACTGTTTTGCAAGAGCAGTGTAGTTCTATCACCCAAAAAAGTCTTAACTATGACAGACAGAGTGATGGTCTTAAGCACTAGTCCAAAGGAAAGGATCTGGCCTGCAAGCTTCAATTCATTTTTGTCCATCTATGGAAAGGTATGCCCTGAATTTGTAGGTAAAGGGCATTCGTGCCTGATTAATGGTTTTGCATTCTGCTTTAATTATAATGTGGAGAGCCATGTAGGTTCTGTATGGAGTCCTCTTTGGGAACCTCATCTTTCTCGGAATGTTACTATTTGGCACAAGGCGGTTTCTGAATGCAACCAGTAGAGAATCGGGGTAAAATTTTCTTGAATTTTATTTTCTTAAACTTATAATTCCCTCTCAGATACTTGAAGTAGCAACTGGAGTCAACTTTCTACTAGTTTTTTAAGTATTGCATTAATCCTCACAGAAGTAAGAAGCATGTTGTAGTTTCTTATTAGCTTGAATTGGGCAGGTTTAGGTCTGTACTGCTTGCAATCCTTGTCTCAAGTTACTTAAAGATATTCCTTGTGGCGATGATGGTATGCTTTCTTCCATAATTCTTATTCTAGTGTGGACCCAATTGTTTATGTCCTTTTCAATGCAAATTTTTCGTTAATTATCATAATGGTGGTTCAGTTGAATGATATTGTCATAGTAATATGCTTTAACTTCACAGGTATGGGAATTTCCTCGCCCTGTTATTTTCATTATTGACATGTTTGTCTTCTCATCCAATACACTAGCATTGAAAGGTAACAACTTTGAACCTTCATTTATTACCTATTTACCTTAGGTATGGAAATCATGTTATATAGGTTAAGCTAAATTATGAAATTTGTTTGACCAACTATTGTTTCCACTAAATTCCACCTAGGTAATATTGACCCTTTTACCTTGTCTATTTCTATATACCCTGTAAAAGAATGTGAATAAGAATTATTTTCAAATTTAGATCTTTCTTCTTTTTTTTTTTTTTTTTTTTCTCAGTATTACTGACTCTGTTACAATGTAGTATCTGTTCATAACTACTTTCTCAACCTATTGAAGCAAAAAGAGTCAATATCACGAACCCACCCCCTTCCATATGGGGGTGCAACTTAAAATTCTGAATTGTGAATTTCAAATCTCGAGATGATTTGAGTATGTCAAAATTTCAGCTTTCTGTTCTGGAAATGAATATAGGTTAACAAAATCTGCCAATTACACTTTTGCAAACTGAAACCGGTCCAAGCTGTGGCCCCAAGACTCTTATAACTCCACTTGGATGGAAATATGGAATAAGATTAACTTAAACTTCAGTTATATATGCCTTACTTCTTGTAATCTGTAAAGAAGGAGCCTCATTTAGCATTCCTTTCGTCTTCTCCATGTACCAGTGGTTACTGACAAAGACATGATTAGATGCCTATGGATCTGCTTGGCTGCACATACCATGAAGTTATTCATTGAGCAAAGCCTCATAGGATTTCCAGCTGTCTCCCAAATCTATTCATCTTCATAGTTACTTTGAATTGCAAACTTCTGTTCCTGCCAATATATGGTACTGGCTTCAGAGGCGTGGTTTCAATTTCCATATATTACTTTTCATCTGCCTAGCAGAGTAGCGGAAACTATATATATAATATATATGTTCCATCTTTTGAGTATCTGTGGAAGTCAGCCAGGGTAATTGAGCGCCAAACTGGTTCAATTAATCTCATTCATTTGGATCAAGAAACTATAATGTTATTGTATGTTTACAGATCTTCCTGTTTATGAAAAATAAAATTGTGCCTAGAGTCAGTAATGAAAAGGAAAACCACACACTCTAGAGACACAGCCTTCTCCTACATGCCTCGAAGGGGAGTGAAACCGCGCAAGGAGAGGAGGAGGAGGAGCCCAAGTCTTTAACGAGCTCTTGAATCAAGTCTGCGCAGATGTAATCTTGTAAAACCAGTCCGATTTTTCCACCCTCTCTGTGCTCGCCGCAAGCTATGTCTCTGCACACTTCCTCCACGCTCTGAACCATCGCTTTGCTGCACCACATTACAGGAGAGGCGGCAACTGCCTCGCGCTTTGTTCGGAAAGAACTCGTCGTGAACTTCTTCAGAATACAGTTGGTACTGTCATAATCTGTCCCTGCCTTCTTGCTCCTTTGCACAATGTGGATTGCTGCAGAATATGTAAAACCCCATTTTTTTTAGGGAAACAGACAAGACAAACAAATGTAATCATGCATGAATTTAAGAATGGAGAGATGAGAAGCTGGGAATGAAGTTTCTGAACAGTTTTGTTTTCTTGAAAACAGGAAATAATAAAGGGAAGAAGAAAAGGTTAATGTGGAGATGGTGGAGAGTGGACCCAAAGCAGAGAAAGTGGAGGGGGAGGTCTGCAAACTAAAGCAGCAATTATGATTGTGTGCTTTGCCTTTTGTGTGTCTCTTTGGATGCTTTGTTTTTCACTTTGGTACCTTTCATCATTTTTTGACCGTATCATCATCATCATCATCATCAGTAATTATGTGTGCTGTATCGCAGTTGAGAAACACCAGCTCATGCTCAGCCTCATGGACCATCATCCATACCAAACCACCGCTTACCATTTGGACCCCATCAAACTTCACACCATATTTTTCTACCTTTTTATCTGCTCCATTTATGCATATGCGTGCATGTGCTTATATATATATATTTTTTTAACCTTTATTATAGACTTACAAATCTTTTTAAATTTTAATAACAGAGTTACAAATCAAAAGTAATCACAAGACATTTGGTTCAAGGAATGTTTTCAGTAAATCTCACATTTCTTGAACCAAACAAGAGCATAACCTTCTAAGGTTCAAACATCCTCCAAAGAATGTTTAAACTATTATCTTAACTAGTGAGAAATATGATATTATGACATGCAAATTGTAGAAAATTATACAGTATATATTTTTAATTCATGTTATTGTGTATTACGAAGTATAATATAATTAGGGAAATTTTATGATGTCAAAAATGTATTATGCCTACTACGGAGTATTATACATAAAAATGAGGTGACTTTTTTTGTAAATAAAAGTTGTCACGGTAATTTTTTAATACTGTAGAAATTTCTAATATAAGTATTATAATAAAATTTACTATGCAAATACTATGCCTACTAATATAAATAAAAATATGTGATAATTATTTGTAAAAATGCCATTGCCTTTTTTTATTTATAAAATAATAATAATATATATGTATGGTGTTTTTTTTATATTATAATTTTTTCTAAAATTATATATATAATATTTAATAAGATTATTGTGTCACCAATTGAAGCACCATAAAGCTTCCCTATATTTGCCATACTCCATAACATATATCGTGACGAGTGTAAATACAACCTAGAAAGTAGAAAAGTAAACTATTTTTTGTGATCAGAAGCAAGAAGAAGCATTAATGGCGAATTGAAAATGGAGATTAGGGGAACCGAAAACGAACCATTGTCGTGAATTTTGGTCAAAGGTGGCGAACGACTTATCATCTGCTCGTCTAACACGCTGATCGGACTCAGAAGCTGATGCTCCGCCGTAGATTTTTTCTTGCATGTTTCCACAGCCGGCGGCGGCGGCGGCGGAGTGGATGCGCCGCTCGCCGATGACGACGACGACGACTCCACGGCCTTTATAATTTTCTTAAGCGCTTCCAAGTCTTGGTTGCACTTGTCTAACGCCTTTAACAGCATCTTTCTCTTCACTTCCGTCAACGTTTCTCCTTCCGCCGCAACCACCGGCGAGCACTTCTCCTCCAGCCCCATCAGCCGCACCACCAATGCGGACGGCCGAGTTTTTGCATTTTCCGCCGAGGCTCGACGGCGGAGCTCCGGTGGCAGACCGGGACTTTTCTCTACAGTTACTTCATTATTATTCTGATCATCCACTGTTACTTTCTTGTTCGCCGGAGATGAATCTTCGCTCAATTTTCCTCGCTTTCCACCTGAAAATACTCTCTCCGATCCGTCACATTTCAGTCTTTTTAATTTTGTTTGACTACTACTGGACTTTGTTACAGTGCAGTATCTGTTTATAATTATTTTCTTAAATTAGGGCAGATAATCAATACTGCCTCTACTAGGCTCAAACTCACAATATCCCATATGAGTGTGCAATTTGATGCCACTTAGACCACAAGGTCTTCATGTAAAACCAAAACATATTAAAAATAAAGAAACGTAATTAATTCATACCAGACGTAAGGCGTTTGGTTCTGCTTTGGTATTTGGAGATGAGCTGGAAGATTCCGGACATGCAACCGACAGATTTCCCTCGACGGCGATTTTCCGGCGGCGGTGTTTGCCGGCGGGAGGAGGAGAGTAGAGAATCTTGTCGGTTCAGCATTTTGGTTGGGTGAAGCGAGTAGCGGACACTGGGAGTGAGGGAATATAAGGCAGAAAAAAGTGGTTTCTGAGGTCTCATTTATCATACCGTTGTTCGACAAAAGGGCCACGGAGTTACTACTTTTACAACTTTGCGTCATAATGTATTCTAGTTGTTAGTTAATGAATAACCAATTCCCTACTTGGTATTAAGTATTTAATACGATAATGTACAATTTTAATCAACATAAAATTTAACCTAGTACAGTACACTATGTTGGTAAAGAGGATTCCAAAGAGATGAACTGTGTGATGAGAAACTTAAGGGACTTTCACTTTTACATTCTAGAAGCTGTACGTACAATAACTCTTGCATAAAGACTCTAATTAGATTAGAGATATGGACAAGGAGCAAATATAATGCTTGTCACATTAGATAACAATACCTTATGATTTCTTGTATTAAGGTGCGGTGTCAAAAATTTCGATCCCTAGATCTTTGGTAATAAAAATTCACTATCAACCAACCAATCTATTTTAACCTTCAATGATTTTTATGTATAATACTATATTATTTATGTATACTAAAGCATGCACACACACGCAATAACGGGGTGAGGGAGGGGGTGTTGGTTTTATGACCACCGGAGTAGTCAATGGGCGGGCTATAACTACCGGAAAGTTGGATAAAAAGTTGCCGGAAAATTATTTATTACTCTCGGTGTGTAAGAAAAAATGCTTAATCCTTTTTTCAGGGTTCATATCTCCTATTTATACACGGAATCAAGAGGACTAGCTTAATTTAAGTAAGCTTAATCAACCATAAATACATTAATTCTCTTTCCTTATTGCTCCCGAATTTTCATCCATCCACCGTGAGATTCGCCCACAAATCTTCTTCTGGATATGACTGACAACCTAACCTTCGCCTAAGTCCGCTGATTCCCTCTCTTTGGTTGGTTACTCCACTTGACAGGGTAATTGGGTACTCGGCCCGGAACCACTGGCAGGACCCAAAGGCAAGACAACTGTCGTTCAAACTAGCCGTTCAACACTTCACTCCTCAGCATCAATGCTCAACGGCTCCTCAGCTCCTCAGCAAATGCTCAACGGTTCAGCTCCTCAGCATTAATGCTCAACGGCTCCTCAACTCCTTGGCACTAACGCTCCATTACTGAGCTGAGGAAGATAAAAAGGCTCACAACGCAAAGTAAAGACACGACACTTGAACTAAGCAAAAACACACACTGAGCATTGTACTGCACTCAAACATTGTACTAGCATTACACAAATAATACTCAAATAATATATCCGGTAATACATTATTACCGTCACCACTCTTACGCCCGCATGTCCAACCGCCCTGAGTGTGGCTCTTCGTCTTTGTTCTTCATGATTATTCGACTCTTTGATCTACCCATTTTATTCGAGCCATCCCCTTGCCCCATTCGCCTGGCCTCTTTGATCGTTCGCTTATCCGGGTGGCTCTCATTCTCGGTCGATCCAACGGTTATATCCTCTCAACCAATGACTGAGATCAAATATGGGTTGAGATCCAACGATTAAGATATGTGCACATTTTTTACTTGGAAACTGCTTTGCATTTGATCGATTATATATATATATATATATATATATATATATATATATATATATATATATATATATATATATATATATATATATATATATATATNAATGAGACAAATTACTATATATATATATATTACTAATTATAATCAAATAATGATCCAAACTTCATATTATTGTATACAGAAATTATTATTTTTATAATAATTACAATTAAATTATTTCCAACTTTTCTCGTATTTATTTTAGTAGTAATATAATTACATAAATCATATTACATATTAAATTTTTCAAGATAATTGCAAACCAACGAGTTATATATTATTCAATTAATTGAGTGATACTTTTACACTAATCTCATAATCAAATAAATGTAGACATCTAAATATTAAAATTATTCATAGTTTCATCTTTAATTTTATTATTTAAAAATATAATAAATCTGTGCATCGCACGGGTAACTTACTAGTAAAGATATATGACTAAAGATTTGCCTTATTGGTTAATTACAATTTACAAGGGTATATATATATATATATATATATATATATATATATATATATATATATATATATATTTATTTATTTATTTATTTATTTATTCAAATGTGGCCGCGCCCTTACGTGCGGCCGTGCGGTTTACACCACTCAATGTTAAGAAATGCACATTGAGTGGTGTATTTCGTAACATTGAGTGGTGTATTGAGTGGTGCATTTCGTAACATTGAGTGGTGCATTTCTTAACATTGAGTGGTGTAAATCGCACGGTCGCACGTAAGGGCGCGGCCACACCTGAACATGTATAATTTATTTCTTGAAAAGGGTCATTATTGACTAAGGGGCCGGGCCTTTAGTGATCTAGGCCATTCTGTTATTTGGATGGTCAGGGGCCAAGAGCAAATTAAAGCTGGACTAGGTCTTGTTGACTTTAACCATGAATGATTTAGGGATTGGGATTTATTTACTTATGGATATGGAAACAAACTACATGCATTAGTTCATCGGATGTAGTTACAGCCCAATACTCCTCAGGCTACAATTTAATCTCACATACAGATTAAATTGGCATTTCAAATAAATTGTGTCATGGTAGTACATAAAACATAAATGTTTAGATATTTAGGACCCGTTGGCTAATTAGAGAATTTTTTATTTTTATTTTTTAAATTAGAGAAATGAAACATTCTATATCTTCAAGAACTATATATATATATATATATATACACACACTAGTTTTTCACGCGCATTGCACGAATGAGATAATACCTAATGTTTATTAATGAGTAATACATTTTGTTTTAGTTTCATAACTTGTTTACCTAATAATAATAACAATAACTTTTCAGGTAGTCCGAATACTGACGCTGCAATATGTCCAATTTCATCAGCAATTTCTACATCCATTTTGCACATGTTTATTTTGAAGTTTATATTTTTGGAATTAGTATGAATGAGTGTAGTACTTCATTTTGTGTGTGTGTGTGTGTGTTTTTTTTTTTTTTTTTTTTAAATTTTTTTT
>NC_044916.1:30272621-30321280 GCF_003576645.1 Ipomoea triloba | reverse complement strand
TTTTTTTTTTTTTTTTTTTGTAAATTTTTTTTATTGGATACTAATCTTGAAGTACCTACTGTTGCATTTTCATCACAATGCATGCAGTTAAATAGTTTGTCACTTTGTGCATAAACATTTTTAAACAGTGATTACATCCTATATACCAATTATTTTTATTGTCAAGATCGATGTCAATTTTGTCTTTAATCCGAACAGGTTGATTGTAGAAGATGAAATGAATTGTAATTTATATTAGTTCTAATATATTTAAAGAATGCACAATAAGCTAATTATTTTACATACAAGCTTGGCTGTTTTTGGCAAAGCTTATTTAGGAGCTTATAACTTATTTTAACCTACTAATAAGCTATAAGTTTTGTTTGGTAATGTTCTCAAAATAAGCTAGTAGCTTAAAATAAAAGTTTATTTTAAAACGCTACTTTGGGTAGCTTTTCAAAAATAAGCTAGTAGCTTCTTAACTTTTTTCCATCTTTATCCATATTATTTTAAATAAATGACATCATTTATCCCTTACAATTAAAATTCTTTTGACCTTATTTCTTCAATATGTTTCGTTGTAATTTTAATTTGATATTTGTGTTTGAACAATAATTTTTGTATGAACTAATTTTATGAATTATAAACATTTTGTTTTACTTTATATATTTTCAAATATATGTTGTTACTTTATATTTTATTAAATTATATTGATTTTATTATTTTATATTTTTTTAGTACTTCATTATTTTATATTTTAATATGTAAACAAACCTATTTAAATTTAAAACTATTTAACTTTTATGAAGATGTCCTTTTTAGTCTTTTTACATTTATCAATTTATCAAAAAGCTAATTTTACCAAACACGTTTAAGCATAACAACTAGCTTAACAGCTCTTCAGATTTCAGTTTCGAGCTTATAGCTTTTCAGCTTTCAGCTACTTTTCAGTTTTCAGCTCCCGTTTCAGCTAGGTTTGCCAAACATAGCCAAGATTAATGAATGCTGCAACGATAACTATTATTCAAATATCTTTTTTTTCTAAATTTGAAAGATTGATTCCAAAAATGTTGTAATCTCAGGATCTTTTCAATGCATCAAGTGTGTCACAATGTTCTATTGCCCTACATTGACATTTTTAATAATGAGTTTTAAATCAACTTATTGGTTATTTGAATGTCTTCTTTATCAACAAATCCTTCCTAAGTAATTAATATAATAGGCTTCAAACTGTTTTTTTTTTATTTTCCATGTTATTAACATAATACTTGGTAAATAAATATATAACAATATTTTTTAGTATAATTTTGATATTTAATTACAAGATATTATAAAAAGAAAATAGTGAACAATGTAGTGAATATAATTAATTAATAAATTTAAAGGTAAAGAATCTTTCCATTGTAGAAAATATAAACAATATAACTAATGAAATTATATCTCTTTTTAAATTTTTTGATAATGAATATTTTTTTGAATAAAGACATTGCAGACATTGAATTATAAATTAAAGAAATGTATATGTATTTTTTTTTTGTTGTAACTACTAATTTATTTAATTATTTAATTTAATAAGAGTAATAGAGTGTAGTACGTACTTTTGAATAATATACTCTAACATATTCGTAGTATATGTTCAACAATTATGCCAACTTTAATTGTGATGAGTTTCGAACCTAAGACCTTACTTATAGAAATTAATGGATAAGTTAAAAGTTAAATATTAACGGAAAAGAGAATATTTAACCAAAAATTATATAATTAAGAATAAATTAAGAAATCTCAGAGAAAAAATATAAATCTATGGTCAGTTTGGAAAGCAGGAAAATGACTTATGGAAAATGTTTTCTGAAAAATGAGTCATTTTCCGGAAAACAGTTTCATTTCCAGTGTTTGGATGTATTATGGAAAACTGTCTGTGTGTGTTTGGTTCATTTTCTAGAAAATGGATAGAATTGTATAATTAAACATTGTAATTGTTTTATTTAAAATATAAAAAATTATAATAGTTATTAAAATAATGATATTTATTAAAAAATAGAATTTATAAAAATAAAAATAAAAAATAAAAATAAATAAATAAAAATGTAGTAAAGGTTTTCGGCGGTTTCCCCACCTCCTTGGTCCATGGTCATGGGTGATATGGCTTGGTTTTGGTTGAAAACATGCGAAACAACTATTCTGGCGATTTCGGAAAATGACTTACGGAAAAAAATTCCGTAAGTCATTTTCCGGAAAAATGAACTGATTTTTCTTGGTCAACGGAAAACATTTTCCGTTGACCACATTTTCCGGACGTTGCCAAACATAGAAAACTCGAAAAATATTTTCCGGAAGCCATTTTACAGGTTACTAAACACACTCCTAAACAATCTGAACCATCCATTTGATTTAATAATTTGACCGTCATTTTTTTTGTATTAATTAAAAAGGAACCATTTTTTGACTTAAAAGTTTGCCACTTGCCAGTGACTTGGCGAGAGGGAGAGGGGCCCTTGGGGACAACGTGGGTACTAATACTGTACTATGCTTTTTTGGTCAATGTAGGCCTACTTCTCGCGTAGGAACCGCGTAACCGCGTTTCGCTGATTGATGTAGAGAGAGAGAGAGGATGTGTTTCTTCAGAGAGGGGTAAGCAAAAAGAAAATTACAAAAGCATACTACTAGTCTACTACTGCTAGCCTTCTGTAATTTCTATGGAATATCATTAATGTTCCCTATTATTATTATTATTATTATTATTATTATTATTTGATTTTTTTTAAAAATGCCATTTGCTCATCACTTTTTCTTTCTATTTTCCCAAACCACCTGCTACACAAATATTTTTGAATTTACATTTATGCCCTTACATTTGATGAAAGATTTTTTAGAAAAAGTTTAAATTTCATTATGGTCCCCACAATGATAATATTTTCAAGTTTAATATTTAATTAATAATTTGATCACATTTTCATTAATTTTGACAATTGTATTATATTTAATCGCTCATTATTAAGTTTGCTTCATTTTCATGAGATCAAGAATTGAAATACAAATTACTATCTCATTAATTGTAAATTTGTTAAATTTAACTTTAGTTAATTACTAGTTTTACTTTAATAATAAAATATAGACACGATATTCAATGTCTAAATCACAATTGAATTGTCAATTCAAAGATCTTGAATACCACTCTTAAGAAATTGTGCTATTTGCTTCAAATTCTAAAATAACACTCTTTTGTTTTTAATTATATATATCAAGTTATCAACTAGCTTGAACAAAGTGTTTTTCTTGTAAAGCAAGAATCACGATGATCAAAATATGCAAAGAAAAAGTTAATTTTCTTGATTTTTAATTACGAATGATATGAAGTGGCAATACAAGTTAATGACAGGAAAAATGTAATTAAAACTATTATATAATATGAGTATTTATTACAAACAAAGGTATCTTAGAGTTATACTAATTATAATAATAGATACTACGTATTATATTTGTCCAAAGTGGGCATATCCATTATGCGCACCAACAATTTGGTCATGTCTGTTGAGTCACTGAGTTACCATGATTTACATAATCACAAATGCCTTATCAGATCGGGATGTGGGATTGAGGTTGGGGATTCAACCTTATGGGACAAGGTCACAAGATGTTAAAATTGTCCATATTATGACATAAATGCATGCGACTATTTCTCACAAATAAATGTTCCCTAAAATTATACTTTTTTTTTTTTTGGTGAGAGTTCCCTAAAGTTATACTAATTATAGTCAATTATATTTAAAATTTTCATATTATTATGAGGTAAATATAAAATTTCATAATTTATACTTTAAAATTTATAATTTTTTGAATAATGCAAACTATAAAGTATTTAGATGAGTTGATTCACATATATCAAAACTTGTAGAAAAATTACTTGGTAAAAAATGGATAACACAAATTTGTAGTCCTAAGGTGAAAGTAAAAAATAAAAATAAAAATAGGTAAATAAAGAGAAAAATTGGATGGAGAAGAGGAAGGGAGGGGCAGAGCGGGAAAGATGGAAGCAAAAAAATAGAGAAGCCTGTGAGTGTCCGAATGTAATGCGGAGGGTTTGAATATAAATAGTTGATGTGACATTGAAAAGTCTACTCGTTACCGTATATAAATAATAGTAAATAATAACAAATAATAATAAATAAATAAAAACGATACCCACTCTTGTCAGTATATACATCTCAGAGGTGATATAAAGTTGAACGAACCTCCGGCACCTCACGATTCATCCACTCTCCCGATTCCAGAACCGCCTCTCCGCCTCTCCCTCCGCTCCCCTCCTCCGCTCTGTTCGTAGTTTCTGCAAGGAGAAATGGCGGATCAACTGACCGACGATCAGATCTCCGAGTTCAAGGAAGCCTTCAGCCTCTTCGATAAGGACGGCGATGGTCTGATTCCCCTCTCCCGCTGTTTTTATATGCGTTTTTAGCTGTTTATTATCTATGCATTTGCGTGTTTACAGTTCGTTTGTGTGCTCAGATCTGGTTAATTTTGGCCTTCTTCGTATTTTCCTTTTGTGCAAATGAAATGTCTGGTTGGCGTTTATGATTTGATTGGTAGCAGTTAGCGAAATCTGCATCACCTTTGGGATTTGTTCCACAGAATTAGGTTTGATTATATTAGCGGAACTGTTTAGATTTCATAGCGTATGATGAATTGATGATAGAGAATAACCTCGGGATCTTACATCTTCAATTCATATACTCTTAGGCGCCACCATGCAAAAATATGTACAAGTATTGCTAGCACATATCGCGGTCTCATTTGTTCAATGGTTCTTTAATTTGCATTAAACTACATGTATCTGTATAGTTGTTTGATTTACTTGATCAGAAAACTTTGAAAATACAGTTATTTGTACATTTTCCAGCTACAGTGCAGTACTATGTTTCTCGTTACGCTTCAATGTCCTTTTGGAGTTATGTTTTAAGGTCATGTAGCAGTTTGCACTGTAGATAATGTGATGTTTATGATTGATCTGAACAGAGAGACTTAATTGCTGAAACATTCTCTAATGGCATGTTTGATTAGAATTTTGTTCTCAAATTTTTGGAAGAATATATTTTACCTTGTTTGATTAGTAGAGAACTTTGAAAATGAATTTCTCAAATTGGAAGAAAATAATAATAATAATTATTATTATTATTTTTTTTTTTTGTTCTTTAGTATTTAAATTTTCACACTCAAGAAAAGTTATAATATACATGACTTTTTCTATTACCCTTACATATCTGTATTCTTTAGTATCCTTTGTACTTATTATTTCTAACAACTTATTTTTCACCAACCAATATTCCAAATTAATTTTTTCATAGAATTTAAATTCAATTCCTTATCAAATTTTTCTATGAACCTATGAATTTTGATCGGATGTTTTACTAGTGTACAAGTGGCGGACAATCACATGCATATTTTGTTCTGTTCTGAATTGCCTAGAATTTCGTTAATTTGTGAAATTTGTGAAGGTATTGGCAATTGCTTAGTAAGTTAACAGTGATAGTTATGTTCAGGTTGCATCACAACAAAGGAGCTTGGGACTGTGATGAGGTCATTGGGGCAGAATCCTACTGAAGCTGAGCTCCAGGATATGATAAATGAAGTTGATGCTGATGGTAATGGAACAATTGATTTTCCGGAGTTTCTAAATCTCATGGCCAGGAAGATGAAGGATACTGATTCTGAGGAGGAGCTGAAGGAGGCGTTCAGAGTTTTTGACAAGGATCAGAATGGATTCATCTCTGCAGCTGAGCTTCGCCATGTGATGACAAATCTCGGGGAGAAGCTTACTGATGAAGAAGTTGATGAGATGATTAGGGAGGCGGATGTTGATGGCGATGGTCAAATTAACTACGAGGAGTTTGTTAAGGTTATGATGGCCAAGTGATTTCCCAAACATCTGCCAAAATTGGATGGACAGGGTCACAGCTAGTATAATGGATTGCTACTTATCATTTTCCTTTTATTTTGGATGGCTTAAGATCAGAACTTGAGCGAATGTAATTCTGTGTCACAAGAGTGGTGGAATGCTTTCCCCCCTCTTCTGATAATTTAATTTGTATTCTGACTCTCACTCCTGTAATCTCAAGTTGTTACCTTCTTTTTGTTTTGGGGGTTAATCTAGTTGACTATACAATGTTGTCTTTATATAAACAAATGCAGTTGTTGCACCAAATAGTTGTCACATTTGAAGTGGCCTTTTTTCTTCTAAGAGGTGCAGGATTTCCTCTCTTCTGCTGCTGCTGCCAAACAGTTGGCCTCCTTTTGATGAAGAGGCTAGTCATTGGTGGTATATTCCATAGACTACTGGATTTGGTAGAATAGAAATGAAGTTGGTGAAAGAAAAGAATTCATCCATCATCATTATCTGGCGACTGGCATGCCTAGCATACTCTTAATTATCTAACAGCATTTTGTTATAAAGGAAATATACACTAACATAAATACGGTGATTTGCGTAATTTAGGAGTAAAATTATGCCTATACAATTTTTAATGCTTATTGATAGAAAAAATTTGAATATTATGCATTGTGACAATTATTTTTAAATCTTTAAAATGTGGTAATTTAATATCAAATATTTGTGTCTATGAAATGTGGCAATATACATATACATACATATAGAGGAGATTAGGTGCGATAATATACATAGCTCCGTTAAAAATGGTATGAAATGAAAATCAACAGGCCAGAATAAAGACAAATTAAAAAAAAAAAGAAGAGTTAATTCCATATTTGGTCCTAAATTTATAGGTGACAATCCACATTTAGTCCTTTTTTTATTAGAACATCCTCATTTGATCCTAGTATTATTGTGGCATGACTAATTTTAGTCCTTCAGTAACAAAATCGTTGAAATATCGTTAAATACAAAGACATTTTAATATTTTTTATACAAAGTATGCTGAATCACTATATTTTTTATGTTTATTTTTTTGAAACCATTCATAATTGAAAATCGAAATGTCATTGTATTTAACGATATTTACACCGATTTGTTGATAAAGGACCAAAATTGGTCATGCCACAATAATACTAGGACCAAAAGTGAGTGTTCTAATAAAGAAATGATTAAAAGTGAATTGTCACATATAAATCTATGATCAAAAATGAAATTAACTCAAAAAAAGCACGGTGACATTATTGTAATTTTGCCTAGATTCAAAGTTGAAGACAAATTAAAAAAAAAAAAACACGGTGACATTATAGTAATTTTGCCTAGATTCAAAGTTTAAAGTGCGTTGTTTTATAGCTTAAGTGCATAGTTTTATTGTTTAATGTGAGTGGATTTATAATTTAAAGTGCGTCACTTTCTAGTTTAAGATAAATCAGTTTAAAACTTAAGGTGCATATGTTTAAAGGTTAAGGTGTGTATATTTAAAGGTTAAGGTGCGTAATTTTATAGTTTAAGATGCATCAGTTTAAAATTAAGGTTGTAATTTTATAGTTTAAGGTGCGTCATTTTTCTAGTTTAAGATGCATCTGTTTAAAATTTAAGGTGCGTAGTTTTATATCCGTGCGTAGTTTTCAAAGCTTTACAAAAGAATAGGTCTAGCAAGCAAACACATACAACTTGCGCATGTTATCCCTATACTTCTATTTCAAATAGCTCTAGTGGTATTCTTCAATCTTCACTCTCTTCAATCATGGAAGTCTAAATTAAATAGCTTTAATTTGGAGACTGGAGCTGTTCAATTAAGTTGGTGCTTACAAATACAAAAACACTTCACAATTAATTAGATTAACTAATTTGTTATCACGCCAAGTACCTTGTGGTCTGATGGCATCACTGTTATCATTTCAAATGAAAAGTCTTAAGAAAAGAGTTCACTTGCCAGGTAACTTCCCAATATACTTTTGCTCATTCTGCACAATGAACCATACTCATTTTGAGAGATTGTTCCCACAGTCGAGACTCAATCTTTGTCTCTAATTTCACCCATGCGATTCGTTGAGCTGTTGGGTAAATATGGAGCATTTTTTGTAGGCTTGTGGGGGATGGCACGTGTTTGTCTGCTGGCCATTTGATCTACCAAACTCGATCACCTAAGCGGTGGGTAGAAAGTGAAGTGTAGTAGTCAGCTTGAGAATGGAGGTTATATAATATATATCTTTCAATTTCAACTTACGTACGCATATATATACACTTGGTCTGATCTGGATATATGTAATATGTGTAGCTAAAGCTAAGAAAACACAATGGAGAACAAAGCTTCGGCAAGAAAGATGAAGATACTATGCCTCCATGGATTCAGAACCAGTGGCAATTTCTTAAGAAAACAAATCAGCAAATGGAATCCTTCCATCTTTGCTCTTCATTTTGACATGGTACCACCACCTATCTATTATATTCCATCCTTAACTTTTTTTAGGGTCCTTTTTATCCGGAAAATATACTTGATTTAATGAGTATTATTGAAATCGTGATGACAGTACCTAGTACAATAAAAAATAACATATATAATTATATAGGATACTATGAATGTTTTTAATATTAGTGATGGTCTGATACAATAAAAATATCATACGTAATTGTATTTGATACTATTAACATACATCAATATCTATTATTGTTGTAAATTTCACAAAGAGAATGATTATTATCTCAGAACAAAATGTTTGATTTTGCAGGAATTTCCAGATGGAATATTTCGAGCAGGGGGGGAATCATCCATAGAAGGCATATTTCCACCTCCTTATTTTGAGTGGTTCCAGTTCAACGAGGTACCCTTTTTTAAATTTCTATTTTAATTTAAGAAATAAATCACCAGAAAATATAATATAATATAATAAAATTTTGTTTTTTTTGGGGTATATAATCAGGATTTCACAGAATACACCAACTTGGAAGAGTGCATCTCCTACTTGTGTCAGTACATCACAAGCAACGGCCCTTTCCATGGCCTGCTAGGCTTCTCCCAGGCATGCATATATGTTCCCATATACGCCACTAACCTTTTGCATTATATTTTTTACACTAAAATCTTAATTACAACAATTTTTTGCAGAAACATTTGATAGATGAAAAAAACAGACGTTTTAATTTGCAGAAATTAATGTTTGATGAAATTAATTAATGTTTCAGGGAGCAACCATAGCAGGGCTTTTGGCAGGTTATCAAGCAGAGGGGAAGATACTGAAGGATCATCCACCCTTTAAACTGCTGGTATCCATTTCAGGTTCCAAATTTCGTGACCCAACCATTTGCCAGGTGGCATACAAACACCCCATCAAGGTTAAGTCGGTCCATTTCATAGGAGAGAAGGACTGGCTGAAGCTGCCTTCCCAGGAGCTGGCCACTGCCTTTCACAACCCTCTCATCATCAACCATCCCCAGGGCCACACTGTGCCCAGGCTAAGTAATCTTTCTCATCTCTTCGATTATTTCGTATCCTCGAGCATTAAATAATAAATGTGCAAACTTACTATACGGTTAAATTTTTAATTCTTCAATTATTTGTATTAGTGATAGTCTGATCCAATCATGCTTGCTAACAGACGAAGAAACTGTGGAGAAGTTGAGGAATTGGACTAAGGAAATTGTGGATGAAACCCTAGATGATGATGATGATAATGCTGTTATAAAACATGAGACAGTGGAGAATAATGAAGAAGCAGATCTCCTACAGAATTCCAAGAATTAAATATCATTGATCTCCTATTTGAAAATTTATGTTGTATACGGATTATTAATGTTTCAGATCATGTTATTAAAAACATAAATAATATTATGAATGCTATAGAGTTTTAAATATTAGGGGAAATCTTGTGTGGATTGGCTTTGATACTAAATTGAAGCATGTGTTCCATCTCACTCCATTCTATGAATGAAAATTCGTAGTCATTATCTGAGTTAAGAAGGCTGGGATTGACAAATTATACCATGGACCAGTAGTATTCTATATCTATAGTTTACTTGTAGCTAATAACATGGTCCATGGTATAACAATTGGCGGGGATTCGAATTGATGATATCAGAAAACTCTCAGGCCAGACACTTTCAGAAACTCATACTATGAATTATACAAGAAAATACAATGTAGGTAATGTTCTAACAGTGTTTCTCCAGTTTCATGCACTAAATATTTCTCAATGCAATGGAAAGAAAACCGGCTGAGTTTCCCAATTTCAACCCAGAACAAGGAAAGAAAAGAGATTAATTAGTACCCGAGCTGCGGTTCATACTCTGCAAGATCAACAGAACCCGAGTCAACAGGTTTCATGAGATAGGCAGCAAGTATTTCAGACACAAGCGCAGCTACAAGAGGGATTCTCTTCAAATTCTTCACCAAAGGAATGTCGTCGCTCTCCCCAACTGCAAGTATCTTTTCGTTAATCTCCACCATCCTGTCCAACTTCCTCTTGAATTCCGGGTTCTCAACATCAAGCACAGCGGGGAAGATTCTAGCTGTGGTGCGGTTTGTCTGCAACAAAATTAAATGAAGTTTCAGAAGCCTTTCAACTGCTAAAGTTCTATGGTTTATGTGTAGCAAGACATCTTATGATTATAAATAGGGTATTTTATGAGCAACCAGAAGCCTTCCACACTGAATTGAATTCTTTCTTTTAGAAATCAGCACAGATCGCAGAGAAGCAGATGAATAAATGGCTAATAACTAGATGTGTTAAATAGAAACAAAATTCACCTCAATGATAACATGCATGTCAAATTCTTTAGTGTTAAGTCCAATGCCTTCATAGAAAGCAGTTCTTTGACAGTCATTGAGATACATTGTCACGTAAACCTGCATTCAGTAACAACTATAATGTAAGAAAAGTGAGGTCGTTCAGAACAAATACTCTTGAAATTGTCCATATCAGAGGCAATGCAGATTACATGTAGCAAACTACTGAATATATATTAGAGTAAAAACGTAGTTTAAGCATTATATTTACCGAAAGACAGAAGAAGCGAGCCCACAACTTAGCCTTCCAGTCATTAAGGAACTGAGGCTGTGCCTTCATCAGAGCAGAGAAGAAGTCCCCATGGCGGTTCTCATCCTGGCACCAGTTCTCAAAGTATTTGAAAATCGGATAACATGTGTACTCGGGATTGGCTTTGAGGTGTCTGTATATGGTAATGTATCTCCAGTAGCCAATTTTCTCAGAGAGGTATGTTGCATAGAAGATAAACTTGGGCTTGAAGAAAGTGTACTTTCTGGCCTTTGTCAGGAAACCCAAGTCCAATGCCAAGTTGAAGTCAGATAATCCCTTGTTCAAGAACCTGCAAATTTCAAACCAAAAAAAAACATTTTTCAGACAATGTTTTCCTCAGACACACCCTCCCTAGTGGGATTTCGGAAAACAGAGAAGGTGTAGAGCATATACCCAGCGTGGCGAGCTTCATCCCTAGACATGAGAGAAAATATCTCTGCAACCACAGGGTTGGTTTTCTGCAAAACCATTTCAAAAATATGTTAGCAGTGCAGGCAAACAAAATTAACCACAATGTTTTTTTTTTTTTAATTTCCACCTTACACCAAACTAATCCTAACCCCAGAACTGTATCAACATCATCTCTAATCGGTCTCCCAAGAACCCTGGGTTATATTGGGATTCAAACCCCTCGCACTTACTTTAGGTAATCAGTATAACCAACCGAGTTACCCCAATCATTAATTTGTGAACCATGGTCCATACAGTTATGATCATACTATCAAATAATATACATTCAGTACACGGATAATGTACTTTGATCATATTAAAAATGTACATTATATTTAAGAAAAATACATTATTTGAATACTGAAAGTTCATTATTTTGTATACTGTACATTATTCATTTAGTGCACGAATAATGTCCTAATATATTAAAAATGTACATTTATTTTGTTATGGTTCACACAAAGCTCTGTAGGCTATGGTCCATACAATAATTTGCCGAGTTTTACCCCTGGGGCACCCAAAATGTATTAATGTTCATATCCCATCATAAAGATAGATAGTAGATAGGGAAAAGAACATTTTTTTTTTTGAAAAATGGAAAAGCATTCCCAAATGGTTCAGTTACAATTAGGTTTCAATGTCCAACGAAAACTAAAATTATTGAGTTGATAAGTAGTTTTGATGGGAAAGAAGCATGAATAATAGAAGCAAAGTGCGAGAATGGGTGATAGATTTGTGTAATTTAGAGGAAAAAATGGAAGGGGATGAAGAAAAAGAGCATACCTTGAGCCTCCTACCGAGCTCTTTGTAGAGAAGAAAGCCGGAGAACTCAGCAGTGCAAGACCTCTCCAAGAACTCGACAAAGATATCACGGAGAGGGCCCTGAATCTTGTCGGCGGCTTCCTTAAACTCCTTGTTCCTCACGAAGTGAGTCTGGTTGTAATCCGTCTTGAACTCCTGGAGCAGCGCCTCGAACTCGGAATTGTTCAGGTTCTTGTTGATCTCCGTGTTGAACAGCGTCTCCATCTCGTCGAAATCCGTCGTGTAAAACCTCGGCGTCAGCAGCGTCTCCTTGATCCCCTTCTTCGATCCCTTGTTGCCGGTGGCCGCCGCCGCCTTCGAAGCGGTGGCGCTCGACATTCTCACGCTGAACGGTGCCAGTTTCCGCCCGCCGCTCAGCCGCGGAGAGGCGGTGGCGCCGAACTTCGATATAGGTTTTACCAATGCCATTTCTGCTGCCATTTTTTTTTTTTTTTTGTGGAGTGTAAGGACTGAGAAGAAAGGTATGGGTGTTGGGGAGGATATATAATTGGATGAAAGTGATGGAATATCATCTCATCCAAAGAAATCCATGGGGTTAAATCTGGTCTGACATGTGGCATACTGTGACAGGCTAGCTTGATTGCATGGTCATTTTGTCTATTTGGCAGTTGGATTTGTGGCTCATGTTGTTTGTGGTACGTTTCACAATGTTATTGGTACACAATCTATCCTTAATCTTCTTCACAATATAAAAATCTCAGTAGTAGTATCTTTAACAGAGGTGAAATTTTGGGCAGAATCTGGAGCTACAGATTCTTTACTAATCCAAAGCTGATAAGATAAGTGGTAGAGTAAATGGAAGGAACACCAATGCTGATGTAGTTAAGTAGTTTAGCGCAAGCTTGCAATCTTAAATTTGTAACATTCTGCAGGGTTTAAGCATGAAAAAAGAATCCTTGATGTATATTTGAATTTTACTTTGCACATTATTCTTTTCTCAGGGAATTACAATTCATTTCCCACCTAATTCTCTTATTGCAACCAAACTGCATGTTAGTTCTAGAGTCGTTTGTAGGAAGAGTAAAAAATTATATGCATAGGATAGGACAAGACACAAGGGGTTTAGCGTGGAAATTGAAGTAAAAACAAAAATTACATGCCTTTTTAACATGAGTGTGGAGATGCATGTACGTTGTTGCACTCAAGCTAGGAATAATTCATAGAGTTTGTGGAGTGTAGAGAATTTGTAGAAATATTATTCCCGAACTTGAGTATCTTGACGTAGAGCTATAGAGCTTGGTCTCCTCCCTTATTGGTTGTAGAGTCTTTTTATAGTAGGAGAGAACATAATATTCATGGCAAGACATTCATGGTAGATTATATTAATGGCTATTTGAGGGTAGACAATGGCTATTTATGGTGAAATAATAGAGAGTCGGGTTCGATGGTAAAATACTGATAAAATAATGAGAATAATGAGATTTATAATGAAATAATTGGAGGTACAATAATAGAATAATATTGCAACAGTTATTTTGGCTGATAAAAGTAATTCTCTATAGTTGATTTTGTATCTTCAAAAATATTTCTCAACTCAAACCATAATGGCCAATTGGTCATTCCTTGTAGTTCCCTATACTAGAAATTGTTTGATGCCATATATAACAATGTTGTATTTTCGACAAAGTTGTGTCCTCTCCTTCACATTACTAATGAGCCAAATCCAACAAATATGAATGCTCAACACTTTTATCTCCATAGACAAACATCTTAATACTCCGTCAATCCATATATCAAACTGCAAAACCCCCCGAGACAGCTCATTGATGGAGATCGAAATGCTGAGTGTAGATGTAATGCCCAGCAATTACTCAATTCGAATCTGGGTGAGGATCTCAACCTTAATAATAATAATAATAATAATTAATAAATAAATAAGCAAAACCCTGCCTCATGTCATGGCAAGGGGTGAGAAGCCCTCAAATTTAGGGTTTAAACCTATATATCAAACTGCGGAATCACATTTAAGAACATCAAGAAGTTGAGAGAAAACAGGAACCCTAGATTAGGGAAAACAAGGCTGCGAGTCAGATAACTAACAAATCCCATGATAAACAAAACGGTCTTGCAAAAGTTACAATGCCTAGCCCAAGAGAGCGAGAGATTAAAAATCCAAGCAAGAACTCTGTGCAATGGAGTTCTATGCTACATGATACAATCCTAATACATTAGTCATCAGCAAAAGCTACATAAAATACAGAGTTCTGGCAAGCCTACAAGCTACTGCCACGAAAACAACCGCTACCATTTTTGTCTATAGATCTACATAATACAACATTCCCGGGCCATGTACCAGGGCATTGCTGGAACTTTTTCCTGTCATCTGGCAAAAGAAATAACAGTTTATCAGCAATTATATTTTCGCAAGTGAATTCCCGGAGCAAAGATATCAGATTTCTTCACAGCACTATTACGCTTGGCAATGAGAGAGAAGGGTAGGGAGCAAGGAAGGAAAATGAGTAAATAACAAATCCAGAAATAAATCACAACAATAATTCCCTTCCTTTTATGCAGTCTGTAGTGCATGCCTCAACTGTAATTACTAAAGTATTAGGCTATAAATAAATAAATAAATACACATGCACACATGAAGCACTAAGACTTCTAGTCCTGGTCAACTTCATGATGATCTTAAATTCCAGAAGAGACATGCATCAATACCAATGTACAAAATGTGACATTGTGATGAATACTGCAGTAACCACATGCCTTTGCAACTTCTAGAAGTTTTTCAGTAGTAAGAACCCACAGTAATTTAATACAATTCCAGAATACAGGGATTCAAATCAGAATTTTCTAACCATTTTTTGCTGGAAACCAGTATGTGTTTTTGTACTCCTTTACAGAAACTATATGTTTATGGCGTCTGAGATCCTCCATAACCACAAGTTAAACAAAGACTATCTAGAGTAAAAGGATCTGCCTAGACTACTAAACACTTGAGACTATAAAGTTGCTGGTGCAACATCAAACACGATGGATTATTTATCTCAGTTTAAATCATTATATTCATTTCAATTTTCAAACCAGAATAGAATAACTTTTCACTATAACCAGCATAGACACCAACCCAAAAGAAACCCCAAATCCTAAAAGGACCTAAAAGTCCACTTAGACTATAATTCTACAACTAAATGACATTTTCAGGTGTCGATTGGCTACAAAAACATTTATCAAAACAATTTATTTTTTTTTTAATTTTACACCTCAATCAGTTACAAAAAGATTTACCTGAACAGTTATTTTACACCTCATGAAGATCATTAAAATGTTTTTTACAAGTTTAGATTGAGAAAGCAGAGTGAATTCATCCTGTTTTATACTTTTCTATTAAATGGAAGGTTCTTAATTAGATTTTCTTCAATGAGGATAACTCTCTACTTTAAATCCAAACTAATCAAGTGCAACCAAAACTTTCACAGGATAGAAACACCACCCATACAATTTCAATAAACAAAACACTGAGAAGTCAACATAAGCAGCTAAAATGGGAGAAAATTGTTGAATAGGAACAGGAGGATAGAGGTTACTAACCTTTATGCAAAGGATATATTAGATATGTAGAAACCCCATACTCTGGGTTGATGACTAGTAAAAATATCCTCTGCAGTTTAATGATCCACACAAGCACTTCTTCCTCATTTGCTCTGTTTTATCAGACCGAACCATCCCATAATCAAAGGTCAATTCCTGCATGGGAGGTATATGCCTGATGGCAAAAAAGGCAATATGGTAAAAAGCACCATTGTGACCTTCACGTACAACTGGCTGCCAGAACACATTGGGTGAACAACTATGGTTCATGAACCGAGCTACATTCCCATTGTTTTTTGCACTTATAACAAGAGGAAATGGGACTTTGGCAGAGTCATCATTATCAGCAGGTACCTTTTCCAATGGCTGATAGTTCCGGGAGGCATCAAATATATAATTATCTTCGCTATCAATTCCAAATTCATCTGACCTAGATGCATCAATGACTTCTCCGGCATACTCGCAGATAAAACAACCTCCACGAATAGGATCCCAGGACCTAAGTCCCCAACCTCTGTTCTTTGTTTTAAAGACCTCGAGCCGGACCTTAAGACCTGCTTGAGATAATCGATTTCGGCAATTGGGAGGGCAAGGGCAGGATGGACCACACTCATGTACCAAAGCCTTGTAGGTCAAGAGAACCCCTAGTGCATTATAAGGCAGAAAACCTCCATTTCCCTGGATACAAGAGCAGTTGGAATCCCCAGGCTGGCATCCACCATGACAATGACAGCTAAAAGAAGGACTAGGCATTTCGCAGGGCTTTGGGTTTTTAAGAGTTGAAATGTATGTGAAATAAGCAGGTCCCTTCTCATCATCAACATCATTTACTAGAGAAACTGGTTGACTCTCCGCACCAGAAGTTAGGTCTGGAAGGATGACCCCAGTCCTTGAACTAATACCATCCTTCCATTGCTGAATTGATTTCCACAAGGCATAAGCCTCAGGCTGTCCAGGTATTCTAACCAATTTGTATTTGAAAACATTGCATCCAGACTTATTTTTCTCTGCCCATGACTCCTGAATTTTGTATAAACCATCATAGACATAAATCTTCCCAGTAGTCCAAGTATCCTTCACACCCCTAATAACTCTTACCTCGTTGGCACGATGCAGACTCTTTTCCAGAGCAAGATTTCCCCTTTCAAGTTTCTGATCAAACATTTGTCCATCCCTTCTCTGTACTCCACCCTGGCCAGTGTAAATTAGCACATCCCCATCATCCCCCTCGTCATCATATCCACCTGATGAGACTATGCTGACAGCAATAGGCTCATCATCCGTAGATAACTTGACACTCATATAATCTATTCCAGCCATGCTTGGAGAATGTAATCCAACCACGCATAACTCCATCCTGAAAAAGAAGATATCACCAACTTCAATCCCCGGTACATTCCCGACCCTCTTTGTCTGATTCGTACGAACTCCTTTCGTCATCAACATTGTCCCAGACTTTAAGTCTGGACGTCTGGCAGATCCTGGAGATGGGTCTTTCATCTCTTCAATTTGGGTCATCTTTCTTCGGAACAAATCATAAACCAATAATATGCGTCCAACTAGATCCTTGTCACCATCAGCTTTTTTAAACATATCTATTTCAGTTAGTTTAAATGATTCAAGGAAACCATGTAGAATAGGTTCATAATCCACCTCAGCATGTGGTTCACCTTGCTGGGCATGTCTCCTTGTCTTTCTCGAAGGTCTTCCCCTTTTCCTTGCAGTACTGGTGTCTTCAACATCATTCACATGAACGCTAAAGTCAAACTGATCACTCTGGTCACTATAACCATCATCTTCTACAACAATTCTTGTGGTCCTCCTTGTCCTCCCAGTATCACCATTTGACATTGGAGTTCTGAATGAGTTCAAAGGAACAGGAGATATAGGCTGAGTAAAACCAAATGGAGTTTGCTCAGTTCGTCTACCTGAGTCATTTGGAGCCAGAAATGGGTAAAAAGGAGCAACTCCAGGAGGGAAAGGACCAGATGGAGGAACACAAGCAAAGGGTGAAGGTTGGGGAGCGCCACTTGCTGACATCCCATTTGCAGATGGAAATACTGGAACTAAACATCTCATGGGCTTTATATCCAAGATCCTAGACTTATCAATAGGCTCAGCTGCTGGAACTGAGTTTGATGTTGTACCTTGCTCCATTACACCAAACTTACAAACCAGAAACAAAAGTCACAAACTTTGCTCCAATAAGTCCCCAAAACACTAACTTCCACCCTTTTTAAACTTCTAATTGCTACACAGAACAGATGTACAGCCACAGATCTTGTTGGAAGAACAAAATGTCACTTTATTAGAATGTGCATCAAAAGACCAAATGTGACCTGTCAACAAACCGTCAAGAGATGCGAACATAACTTAATTACTGATTCAAATTGGTCCCAGCCATGTAAACACAAGAAAATCAGTGAAACAGCCAACATACGGAAACAGAGAAAAAAAAAAAAAAGAGTTCAAACTCTAGCGAAATGAACAGGAAAAAGAAAAACCCTAATTGAGGTAATAACAAAACGCAGATTCGAACTTGAGAAAGCAAGAAAACAGTAAATTAAACCCAACCAAGCCACGTTTCGCACGAAATGAAAGGGAAAAAACCCTAAGTGAACTAAACACCAAAACGCAGATTCAAAAACCTTTTTCAGAACTAAGAACAAAAACAATAAAATCACACGCAAAAGCATAAATTAAGCTCACCCAAGTGGAGATTGAAGACGAACTTTTATCATATCAGAGCGGTAGTAAACACAGAAGAGCAAGTGAGAATAAATAAAGTCGGCATCTCCTTGGTTCTCTGTGTTCTGGAAATGAAAATGACATGTAAAGCGAATAAAATAAAATGGATCAGAAATTGAAGCAAACTGGAAAACCCCGAAAAAACAAAAAAAAAAAAAAAAAAAAAAAAAAAAAAAGTACCTGAGGAATTGAGAGCGAAGTGAGAATGAGAGAGAGGGAGAGGGAGAAATAGAGAGAGAGGAGCAGAGCGAGAGGGATCAAGGAGAGGTGTGTTCCTTTGAAATTGACGGGTTTGCCTTTGCCAAGTACACTGCCGGTTAGTGCGATTACAATAGTTTGATGAAATGTTTTACGGTACTTTCCCCCTGGATAGTAATTTGTAGCACACTTTCCCACGCTCTTTGTCAAGGTCCATGTGGGTCCATCCTTCCAAACGGACAACTTATCTGGAGTTTAGTTCACACCTTAACACCATGTTTTGATGGGAGAATTGTTATTCCTTTTCTCTCAATTTTAAGAACTTAAATTTTTTTAAAACTTTTTTTACCAAGCACATTATTTTTCAGCTATTTAATAGATGTTATAGCTCTCCTATAAGCATCACCATTATTTTTATTATTCGAGTTATCTGAAAAAGTTAGAAAAACAAAAAAAAAAAACAAAAAAAAAAAAGACCGTGCATGTATCGGGCACGTGCCGTGCATCGTTGAGTGAGCAACCACAAAAACATCACCATTTTTTGAGTTTTTGGTTAGACATTTTATAGATAGAGGAGAAAGTATAAACGAAGGAGATGTGATTAAACTACTAATTTAGTTTTTGCCTAAATTTTATTAAAATGGTATAAAATAAATGTGTTCGTGCGTGCAATGTACGCGCACATTGCGAGCATTAGGTGGTTGTCAATCGGGAATTACAAGAGTTTCACCATCAGTTTTTTTTACGCTGTGGGGGAGGGGGTATATTCTTTCTTCGGAAATAACTACCTCTCCAAAGAAAGAATGGGAGATTGTGGGTGTGCATTCGTAACGCACGCATGTTGGTGGGGACAATTGTCCCCCACCAACACGTTTTCTGTATTATTTCCATTAGAAAACGTGTTGGTGGGAGACAATTGTCCCCACCAACATGCGTGCGTTACTAGTGTTGGTGGGAAGCAGTTGTCCCCACCAACATACGTGCGTTACGAGTGTTGGTGGGTGACAGTTGTCCCCATCCAACATGCGTGCGTTACGAGTGTTGGTGGGAGACAGTTGTCCCTATCAACATGCGTGCGTTACGAGTGTTGGTAGGAGACAGTAGTCCCCACCAACATGTGTGCATTACGAGTGTTGGTTGGAGACAGTTGTCCCCACTAACATGCGTGTGTTACGAATGCACGCCCACAATTTCCCCTCCTTTCTCCGGATAGATAATTCTTTCCGAAAAAAGAATATCTCTCCTCCCTCCCCCCAAAAAAAATCAATGGTGAAATTCTTGTGGTCCCCAGTTGACAACTACCCAACGCACGCAATGTGCGCGTACATTGCACGCATAACACATTTATTATAAAGTATTTAATACTTTAATAATTAATATTAAAATAATATTTTTTGAAAACCTTATGTCTGAACACATTTATTAAACATAAATAGTTTCAAGATGTTTTTTTTTTTTTAATACTTTGGAGATAGTAGGATTCTTATGGTTTGTTTTTTTTAGTAGTACCGTTACTATGAAGTACCAATTTGTCAAGACAATGAAGACATCAGGTTGTTTCAATTCTTTTTTTTTTCACTTTAATTTTACATGTGTTTGCTCCTTGTTGGAATATTGTTATTTGGTTTCAATTGCATATTTGCATATTATGGCTTCGACAAGACAATGAAGACACCATGTTTCTTTTTTATATTGAAAAATAATATATAAATAAAAATCATATATTTTCGGTATTAATTTTTTTTTTTTTGAAAACACAAAACCACGCAATATATTAATTCATCAAATCGTTCATACAAATCAAACTAGAAATAGAACGAGGAATAAAATCAAGAAATTCAATCCTCTCAGTTGTCTCAACACTCAACGCTCTATTAGCCAAAGCATGGGCAAGTATATTTCCACTACGTTTAACGAAACAAAATTTGACCGTAGGAAGCTCTCGCAAGAGAAGGCGGATCTCATGAATAATAGCACCAAAAGGCGTAATATTCTGCCCGATTTCCACAGCCTTTGTCACAATTTCAGCATCTATTTCAACTTTCAAGGATAACATGGCACCATCCCTGTTGCTTAATCCAACTCAAAGCCTCTTTTGCACCCACTGCTCCGCCTCACGAACCGAAAACAAACCATCCATAGCATACATCACCACACTCATGATGGGTACATCACCATTCTGCCCGCCGTATGATTAAATGCAACATCTATATTTAGCTTGACAAATGGCAGTAAGGGAGGCTCCCATGAAGGTACAGAATAAGGCATCATATTCACGGCAGTAGGAACAACACCATTTTCACGAATGTCACGCCAATTGTTGGCATAAAAAATAGCATGGTTCACAAGAGTACAAGGATCTTTACATTGAGCTTTCCATACCATTGCATTCCTATTTTCCCATATAGCCCAACATATGACAACAACCTTCTCAAGCATAGCAGTAGGCAACACTTCCCACATCTCTTCAATCCATAAAACAATAGAATCAACATATTGAAGATTCCAATGAGTATTTAACACATGCCAACACTCATGAGCAAAGGCACAATTCGCAAAGAGATGGACCGCAGTTTCATTACTTTTGGTATGACTTCATTTATTTATAATAACATGACTACAAAAATTCAAAAACCAATCCTCAGTCTAGTAAGTATACGAAATGGTCCATCTCAAAGGGTCAGTAACTTTTATTTCCTTCTAGATGGAATCCACTTTTTTGTTTTGGTGTTTTTTTTTTTCATCTACATTAATTTGACTATGAGTTAGAAGTACAATAGTTAATTTCTGTCTATCATGTACAGATGAGTATCTATTGCTAAAATGTTCATGGATGGTCTTCTTGTTGAATTGCCAAGGCCTCTCAAAGAGCACATGTGCAACATGCTTGTGTAGTACACCACATATGAGATCTTATTATTATTTTTTTTCAAAAATTGTAATTATCTTTTTTAAAAACTTATTGATTTTAAAGATAATATACTAAATTATTTAATGTATATTTAACTTTCACCATATCGGATATCAAGTCATTACAATATTGGAATAATAGCATACCTAAGTGCCTAAATCCTAATCACTACCAAATCAGTAGTAACATACCGAATATAAAGAATACTGGCCTAATTGTACTTCTATTACTGATTTAAGGGTCTTGATGAAGTTTTTTTTTTTTTAAAATTTTTATTTAAGTTAGGGGCTCAATTATACTACTTAATCAAATTAGGGGCGTATTTGATCAAATTTTCTATTAAATAGTAAGTTACTCAGTATAGAATTATCTAGTTCATATTTAGTAAATTAGTCCTTTTTTTTTTCTCAAAATTTTCACACATATTGATTATTTTAGCCTATAATTTACAAGGTTGCAAAAATGCTAGGCATTCATCGGATTTAAAAAAAATGTTTTAAAATTATTATTAACATTTTTTAAGATTTGATAATTATAAACTATTTAATACTTTAATGATTGATAATAAAATATTAAATATTAACATATAAAACAACTAGGATTGTAAATTGTTTAAAGATTTAAAGAATCAAAACACAATTTCACAAAGTCATAACTCACAAAGCATCAATATTAAAGTAGTTGATTTTAATTTATTTTTATTATTTTTATATTTTTTTAGTTTTGCAATCGATTTGAAAGATTTATGATTATTTCGCTCAAAATGATGTTTTTAAGCGAAATAATCCATTAAAAAAAAAAAACAACAATAGCTAATTGTCGACTCCTTAGGCGGTCGGCAGCCACCTAGCGCCTAAGTACCGATTAATCGGTGCATATGCGTGATTTTTAAAACATTGATAATTTATTTAGAAAACCTAGGTTAATAATATAACGAGATGCAATGGTTTAAACTAATGAAACCAATGAATCATTCTATATATGTTTATCATGTTCATGACTTCAAATAGTATTTTATGTGAGAGTAAATAAATTATTAATAAGTTAGACTATTATTTACAAATATTAAAAGATTTTCAAATGATAACTCAAATAAAAAGTTCCAGTTTATTTTATTTAATTTGTCTTCACTTATGCGAGATTACTTATATTTTCTTTCAATTTTTTTATGCAAAAAATCATTTAAAGTTGAGAATAACTTCCTTTCATTTTTCAAAAAAAAAAAAAAAAAAAACTTCCTTAAAAAAAGTTGAGAATAACTTTGACAAATAAATTAAAACTTAATAAATATTTTTTTTTAAAAAAAAGTTAATCCCCAAACAAATTGTAATTGCAATCTACGCGGCGAACAATTATTGGATCAGAGGAAGCAGTTGACTCTTCTCCGCCGTTGATCGACGCAGTGCAGACTTGAAGGAGCTACAGTTACGCAAAGTCACACAAACAATATTCTCTTCATTAAATTAAATTAAAAATCCAATCGGAACCTCCTTTTTTCCTCGCTGGTAATAAGTAATAACTACTCCGATTGATCGATACTAACAGGCGATCATCGACGATGGCTTCTCAAATAGCGAGACGGCTCCTCCGAAGCAACTTCCTCAACAGCACTTCAACTGTCGCTTCGGCCGGGGTTTTCAATAGAAGCTTCACTTCGGCTGGGCCAACTTCCAATTTGATCCGAGCCACTCTCTTCCCCGGTGATGGCATCGGCCCTGAAATCGCCGAGTCTGTCAAGCAGGTCCGTTTATCATTGGAATTGCCAATACTATTTTGCTTTTTACTGCTGTCCGGAGCTTATTTAATGCCAAATATTTGTGATTACTGTAAAACTGGAGGTAAATTTTGTCAGAGTTCTTTCCGTTTAAAAAGCATGTAAAAACTGAAATCCCGCAGGTTAGAGTATCCATGGAATTGGCTTTTTCATGTGATGAAAAAAACCGAAAAGTTTGCAATGCTAACAGAACTTGAAATGTTCGCTGTCCAAGTAGAATTACTTGCTCGTAGCTCATGTACCTGAACTGCAACCAGTACTTGCCCAGATTGTGGCTATTGACTGATTTCAAAAGAATGTGGTTGCTTTAATATTCTCAACTCTAAAGAATAATGCAACTAATGTAAAACTTTCAATCTGTCATCTTTAATAGTTTTTTGGACATGAAGTTCTTATCTGCCCATGCCCCCTGCCTTTACAATCCTTCTGTTGTGTTTTCCATTTGACTATCCTCAGCAATCTAATTGGAGAAATGACTGTCATAATTATGTTTTATCAAGATGCTGGTGTTATGAAGATTGAACTTTGAATATTTGCTAGTCTTTCTGGACTTTAAGTTCTTATCTTCCCATTCTCCTCCTTGCCTTCACTTCCTTGCTCTATCCTGGGGCTTTTGACTGTGGAGTGAGATGCAGAGCTCTAAGCTCAAGCTATTTAGTCAGATTTAATACCATTCAAAAGCCTAGAATATGTCTTCCCACAGATGTATGTAATTTTAGTAAAGGGAAATCTAGTAGAGCTGCTTCAGCCATGGTTTTTTAAATTAAAGATGTTTCCCATTTTTAGATTCCTTATTCCTTGGTTGAAAAATTGTGAGGTTAAATGCTGTTATCTTAAATCAATATAGCAAAGTGCAGATATTCAGAGCTGCTGATGTGCCAATTGAATGGGAAGAACATTATGTGGGGAAGGAAATAGACCCTAGAACCCAGAGTTTTCTGACTTGGGAGAGTCTTGAATCTGTACGAAGAAATAAGATTGGTTTAAAAGGTCCAATGGCCACACCAATCGGAAAGGGTCACCGCTCATTGAACCTTACTTTGAGGAAAGAGCTCAATCTTTATGCCAATGTCAGACCTTGCAACAGCCTTCCTGGGTATAAGACTCGGTATGATGATGTGAATCTTATCACTATTCGTGAAAATACGGAAGGAGAGTACAGTGGTCTTGAACATCAAGTGAGTTTCTTTGCAGAATATGGCACAAATATAACGGATATGTACATCTAGATAAGATAAGACTTATTTTCTCTTGTTTAGGTGGTGAGAGGGGTGGTTGAAAGCCTAAAGATCATAACACGTCAAGCAAGTTTGAGGGTTGCAGAGTATGCATTTCACTATGCCAAAACCAATGGAAGAGAAAGAGTGTCTGCTATTCACAAAGCCAATATCATGCAAAAAACTGATGGCCTTTTCCTCAAGGTTTTTCTTCACTTCATATTCTTTCTTTGGTAAGGCACAATGTATCCATCACTCACAAACTAACTTTCAGTTTATTGTTTCCAGTGTTGTCGTGAGGTTGCAGAGAAATACCCTGAGATAAAGTATGAGGAAGTTGTCATTGACAATTGCTGTCTGATGGTATCTATGATCACTTTGTATTGTGAATAAAGATTTTCTTCTGTTCATCTAGATTATTGAAAACGTATGCAATGTATTAGTATGCGACCTTGGTAAACTATTTTTGTTTCATCATACAGCTAGTGAAAAATCCAGCTCTCTTTGATGTCTTGGTGATGCCCAATCTTTATGGAGACATTATCAGTGACCTTTGTGCTGGTTTGGTTGGAGGTTTGGGTTTAACACCTAGGTATGCTTTTGTTTTGTTTTGTTTTGTTTTTTTTTTTTTGGGTGACTTTGCCTCATGTGAAGTTGAATTTGCCTTGTATGTCTAAGACTTAAGTTCCTGTGCAGCTGCAATATAGGTGAGGGAGGTATTGCTCTAGCCGAGGCTGTGCATGGTTCAGCACCTGATATTGCTGGAAAGGTTTGCATTACTGTTACTCTACATAGTTGTTTTGGTACACTGATGCTCCTATTCTAGAATTGTTATTCTCAGTTGTGTTAGTGTGTGCTTGGTTCACACATGGGAATCAAATACTTGGTAATGGTAATGGGTTTTGGTGATAGTGTTTTGCATGTTTGGTAGTAGGGTGGAATTGGAATGATTACCAATGTTGATGTTTGGTTGTGTATAACCCTATAATTGGAATAAATGTTTAAAAAAAAAACCAAAAATCAAGGCAATTGATCGTAATATAATGACATCCAAAGCATCAATATGAACAAAAAAAATCAAAACAAAAATCTAAAAGTCTAATCCAAACTTAAAAATTAGATTACCAATAATTTGAAATGATACCCTTTTTAATTAGAGAATGAGATTTTTAATTGAAAAGGTAATCAAAACCCATAGTTGTGTTTTAAAAAGTTGTCAACCAAACACTAACTATGATTTTAAACCTTCTTCATAAGTTGGAAGTTCTTCATCTTTTTTTTTTTTTTTTTTTTTTTTTTGGCCCCTTTTATCCCTTGATTGAACCTTGCATATTTGTTGAATTTTTTCCATTTAGTCATAATGGTCTATCCGTTAAATTTGACAGTATTTAGACTGTAGATGTTTGCAAAGAAAATATTAGTCATGCTGGTATTCTCATTTGATTAGATACTGAATTTTCTTAGATGATGATTTATAGGTGCCATGACTAAGATTTCTATAGTGTTCACCATAGGTCATGCCTTGGGACTGAATTAAAATATTCTGATTTTAGTGTTTTGTATAGTAGCTTTGTGCCCAGTTGTAGTTAGTCATTTAACTGCTGCTATATCTCTGTAGAACATGGCCAATCCAACTGCCTTGCTCTTGAGCGGTGTTGCAATGTTACGCCATCTGGAGCTTAATGATAAAGCTGACCGTATCCAGGATGCTATCCTGACGACAATCGCAGATGGAAAGTACCGAACTGCTGACCTTGGGGGGCACTCATCAACTACTGACTTTACAAATGCAATCTGTGACCGTCTCTGAAATGCTGATGCGTATATATCATTCGAGTGTTTTTTTTTTCCTCAATAGGTTCAAATCAATTGGGTTTTTGAATTGTGCAGTTCAACCGTTTGAAGCTGGAGATAGCCATGCTTCGTTGGGAATATGGAAGCAGATATTACTGTTAATTGTAACATCCCATAAGCTTTCAACTTTTATCTGCACCGTGGCAGAATAAAAATGTTTCTCAATCTTACACGAAAGTAGATTGATTTGTTCTCATAAGGGCAACAATTGCAAGTGAATAATATTCTATCATTTCATGTCATCACCACGTCGAGTAATCGCTTCCAACAATCTATGCTTTATAAATAATGCAAATTGTCACTTGTCTATAGTTTTATTTGTAATCTTGTGCAGTAGGTGAAATATTATATTTTGTCCTTTTGGGCTTGTTTGGCATGACAAACCAGCGGTTAGTGTTAGCATATTACATTAGCGATTTACGAATAGCAGATTGTGTTAACGGGTTTGACTAGAGAAGAGAAGCTTGAGGCTTCTTTATTAAAGGTAATATATATATTTTTTTAAATTAAAGGGAGGGTGTTTTGGAGAAGAATAAGAGAATAAATTCTTATTCTTCCCCAAAATGCCAACCCCAAGCGCTGCTAATGGAATTCAGCGGTTTGCTTCAAACCGCTGCTCCAAACTGCTGACTTACCAAACAATATTTTTGGCGTTTTGATCTCGGTCCAGACTTTGAGTTTGCTAATCCTCCTCCACTACTTTGAATATCTAAAACTGATTCAAGAACAGCTGCTCAAAACGCCAAAATGACAGATCCGCCATTTACTAAACAAGGCCTTCTCGTCTATAACAATATTCATATTTCAGTTAAATATGAGCGAACTTAAAACGTTGCAGAAAGCTTCGTCAATCCATTTTATTAAGATCAGTTACGGAGGAATACATTGTAATATTTTGAATAATAATGTAAGACAACAAGAGAGATAAGAGTTTGCTCCCAATCTGCTACACAACTTTAGCATACCATAATTGTGAAACTCTACAAATATTCATATCCTCAAACTTTAATCATTAATAAAACAAGATAACAAAAAGGGTCAAAAAACAATGTATGTTATAGCAAGTTATAAGGACAAAAACTCAATGACCGATTCCAACCCAATATTTAACACTTGGTTGAACTGCGATTCACTCAATCCATCCCTACCCAGATTATAATAAATGTAAGATAATAAATATGCAAAATGTATAGATCATTTTTTTTTTATTTGATCTTAATTGCAAATTTATTATCTAGAGTAAAACTTATTCTCACCTCAAAAAGAATCCATACCACCAAGCTGCAATAAATAAGGGAAATTAGATAGAGTTCATTCTAGTAGTACGTATGTTCTCGATCCTGTGTACACTGATATTTGGGGCCCTGGTCTTTTTATTTTTTCAAAAGGAAATCGTTGTTTCGTTTTCTTTGTGGATGATCATACCCGTTATTCTTGGTTGTATCGTTTACGCTTAAAATCTAACATTTATAAGGTTTTTGAGCAATTTCGTGTTATGGTTGAACGTTTGTTTTCCTATTCAATTAAGTCTATTCAATCCGATTTAGGGGGTGAATATAAAAAATTGCACTCTATTTTTCAGTCTCTAGGTCATATGCATTATTGTGGTTACACAAATGAGCAGAACGGTCGTGTTGAACTTCAGTCACCGTCATATATTGTAGAGACTGGTCTTGCCCTACTGGCTCACATTCGATTCCCTCTAAATATTGAGATTATGCCTTCGAAACTGTTGTTTACCTTATAAATCGGTTACCCTCTTCTGTGTTGAAATTTGATAGCCCGCATTCTAAGCTTTTTCAGGCTTCTCCTTCTTATTCTTTCCTTCATGTTTTTGGGTGTGTGTTTTCCTTATCTACGTCCATATAATAAGCACAAGATGGACTATAGGTCTTTTAGGGCGTATCTTTGTATGGACTTGAGTATGGGTAAGGTCTAGTCGTCATGTTTGCTTTGACGAGGGAGTTTCCCCTTTTGCTTCAGCTGATTCTTCACAAGTCTCCAGTATGCCTTCTAGTGTTGATGGTGCTACCTTGGGGTGTTGGTTCTTCCGATCCTCCTTCGTCTATTGCTGGCTCTTCTGACTCTGCTCTGATGATTCCTGCTTTGTCTAGAAGGCAAAAGGTTGTAACTGTGCCCTTGAAGCGGTCACATCCTATAATGTTCTGTCATATGACGCATGGTGATCACTAGTAATTGCAGGCTTTGGTGACTTCTACTATCTCTGCTGATCCAACTTGCTATTCTCAGTTGTTCGTCATCCCGAGCGACGTGACGCTATGCATTAAGAGTTTAATGCGCTTTTGCATAATGAGACGTGGTGGTTACAGATGTTTCTACTATCTCTATTGATCCCACTTGCTACTCTCAACGGTTCCTTATTCAGGACTTGCTTGCTCGGTTGTCGTGTGTATTTAAAATTCGTGATTTGCGATTGTCGCAAATTCTTTCTTGGTACATAGATGATATTCTGAAATGGGTTGCATTGACTGAGTGCAAACTGGGTCAGTGTCGCCTACTGAACTTTTTTATGATCCCACGAGGTATCGTTGTCTGGTTGGTGCTTTGTAGTATTTGACTATCACTAGGCCAGATTTGTCCTTTGTTGTTAATCGGCTCTGCCAATTTATGCATTCACCTACTGTTGAGCATTGGGGGCTGCTCAAATGTGTATCGCGGTATGTAAAGGGCATGACGCATCACTATGGGCTATGGCTGACTTCTTCGTTATCCATGGAGCTACATGCATTCTCAAATTCTGACTGGGCTGGCTATTCTGTTGATAAGAATCCACTGGTGGCTTTGCGGTTTATTTTGATTTGAATTTGGTTTCATGGGTTTGCCAGAAACAGAGGACTGTTGCTCGTTCTTCCACGGAAGCTGAGTATAAGACCATTGCAGATGTTTCTACTAAGGTAACTTGGTTTGTGTCTTTCTTAAGTGAAATTGGTTTTCCTACTAGTCATCCTCCTAACTGGGCTGGTTGTTCTGTTGATAGGAAGTCCACTGGTGGCCTTGCGGTTTATTTTGGTTCGAATTTAGTTTCACGGGTTTGCCAGAAATAGAGGACTGTTGCTCGTTCTTTTACGGAAGCTGAGTATAAGGCCATTGCAAATGTTTCTGTTGACGTAACTTGGATCGTGTCTTTGTTGCGTGAAATTGGGTTTCCTCCTAGTCATGCTCCTCATTTGTGGTGTGAGTATCTTTGTGCTAATCCTGTCTTCCACGCACAGACTAAGCATGTTGAGATCGATTCTCACTGTGCGTGACAAGGTGGCCTCTGGAGAACTTCAGGTTAATTTCATATCTACAAAAGAACAGGTTGTTGCAAACATATTTACCAAACCGCTACCGGCTCCATAGTTCGAGTTTTTGCATGACAAGCTCAACGTTGTGTCCCTATAACTTCAGGTTAATTTCATATCTACAAAAGAACAGGTTGTTGCAAACATATTTACCAAACCGCTATCGGCTCCATAGTTCGAGTTTTTGCATGACAAGCTCAACGTTGTGTCCCTATAACCTTGTGCTTGAGGGGATGTATTAAGACTCTAGGAGTTATACTTCAATTATATCTCTTATAATTATTGTGTATATACTTCTAATGTACATACGCAAATCATTAATACAAACACTGAGTTTCCCAATCTCATCATGAGTAACAATAAGGAATGAACTAAAAGAATATAAAGAAGATGATGATGATAATAATAAAAAGAAAGACTTATAAGAATTATGAGAGTAATGAAGGAAAAACAAGTATGGGAATTATTTTAGGAAAGGATGAGAAAGAGAAGAAGAAGAAAATTAAGATAAGAAAAAGGGGGTATAATAAGAAAGAGAATGAATATGAGGACATGAAAGACAAAAAAAAAAAAAAAGTTACAAATAGATTTTTTTTTTTAAACGAGGAGAAAAAGCAAGAAAAAAGAGAAGATGAAGAAATATGAAAAATGAAGAATGCGAGTAAAAATGAAGAGAAAGATAAAAATTACACCTCAATGGAAAAAATAAAGGGAAGAAAAAAAAATAAGGTGGATAAGGAAGGATAGAAAGTGAAAGGACAAGGATAAAATGAGAAAGAAAGGGAAGATACACAAAAAGACGAGAGAGTAAGAAGATGAGTTTGGAGAATAAGAAGAAAAAGAAAAGGAGAAGAATAAAAAGAAAAAAAAAAGAAAAAACGAAATGAAGAATAAAAAGAAAACGAAATGAAGAAAAGAAGAAGATGAGAGAGAGAGAAGGTTAACAAAGAAAAAACAAAAAGGGATTGAGAATGAAAGTGATTAAGAAAGAGAGAATGAAGGAAAAAGAATGAAAGAAAGAGAGAAACAGATAAGAGAGATGGGTAATAGAAGAAGAAAATTAAGGGAAAAAAAGGAGAGAATAAAAAGAAAGGACATGATGAATATTATAACGAAAAGGAAAAGAAAAAGTAGAGTAGTAGATTAAGAAATGAGGAGAAATGCAAAAAGAGGAAGAATGAAAAATTTGGAATAAAAGACAACCAACAAAAGAGACTATGAAGAAAAAGGAAAAAAGAAAAGAAATGAGGGTCAAAATAAAGAGAAAGATAGACATGCACAAATGAGAAGGGAAATTAGATAAGCGATAAAAAGAAAAAAAATAACAAGACGGAATAAGAGATGGAAGGGTAAGAGAAATAAAAAGACGATGAATAACAGTAAGGAATAAACTAAAGAAAGATAAAGAAGGATGATAAGGATAATAATAAAAAGAGGAAATTACAAAAATTATGACGGTAAAAAAAAGTATGAGAATTATTTTAGGAAAGGATGAAGAACATGAGAAAAAAAAAAAAAAGAAGAAGAAAAAAGAGGAGAGGAAGAGGGGAAGTATAATAAGAAGAAAGAGAATGAATATAAGGACATGAAGGAGAAGAAAAAGTAGCAATATAAATAAAAAACGAGGAGAAAGAGCAAGAAAAAAATAAGAAGAAAAGGACAAGAAAAAAAAAAAGAGAAGATGAAAAAATATGGAAAATGAAGAATGGAGTCAAAATGGAGAACAAAGATAAACATTACACTTCAATGAATAAAGGAAGAAAAAGAAGAGGGTAGATGAGGATATATAAGAGATCGAAAGTGAAAGGAAGTGAATGGGAATAAAGAGTGGGGTTAAGAAAGGATGGAGAACATGAAGGAAAAAGAATGAAAGAAAGAGAAAAACATATAAGGGAGATGGAAAATAGAAAAATAAAAAAATAGAATAAAAAGAAAGAATAACACCTCCGCCATGATAAAGATAAAATGACACAAATGAGAAAGGATGTAGATGAGAAAAAGGGTAGAAAGCAAAAAAAATAACAAGACGAATAAGATATGGAAGGAGAAGAAAGGGAAAGAGAAAGAAAAAGACGATGAGGATGAAAATTAAGAGAATTTGAAGAATGAGAAAAAAATGTGAGGATAGAAATTAAAGATATATAAGGGAAAAGGTGAAACAAATTAGAAGGGGAAAAGAAAAAGAAGAAAAAATAGGAGGAAAATAAGAAAGAGGAAGGATATAATATAATGCAAAGAAAAAGAGAAGGAGGAGAAGAAAAAATGATAAATGATATCAGATAAAGAAGAATGAAGTGAAAGATAGGTAGGAGGAAGAAAAAATAGTGGCGAAATGATGAAAAGAATGAGTAGACTAATAAGAGGAATGAACTAAATAAAAGAAGATAAAGAAGGATGATGAGGATAATAATAAAAAGAATAATAAGAATTATAAGAGTATTGAAGGAAAAAAAGTATGAGAATTTTAAGAAAAAAGAATGAATATGAGAACAAAAAGGAAAAGAATAATACCTCACACCATGATAAAAATAAAACAGCACAAATGAGAAAAGAATGTTGATGAGAAAAAGGGGTAGAAAGCAAAAAAAAAAAAAAAAGACGAATAAGAAATGGAAGGAGAAAGAAGATTAATAAAAAGAGAATTTGAAGAATGAGAAGAAAAGGAGATAAAGACAAGAGATCGAGCTACTATTTTTCCCTTCATTACTCCCATTTTCTTCTAATGAGAAGGAGAGTAACGAAGGGAAAAGTAGTAGCAAGATAAGAAAAAGTATGAGAATTATTTTAGGAACGAATGGAGAACATGAAGGAAAGAGAATGAAAAAGAATGAATATGAGGACAAGTATAATACACACCTTATAAAAATAAACACGCACAAATGAGAAGGGAATGTAGATAAGAAAAATTGGTAAAAAGCAGAAAAATAACAAGACAAATAAAAGATGGAAGGAGAAAGAAGGGGAAGATTAATAAAAAAGATGATGAGAATTTGGAAAATAGGAAGGAAAAGAGAGGATCAAAATTTAAGATATATAAAAGGAGAAAAAAGAAAATAAGAAAAGATGAAAGATATAGAGAATAATGTGGAAGAAAGTTAGAAAGAGGAGAAAAAAGAGTAGATAAAGAAGAATAAAATTGTCAGATAGGTGGAGGAAAAAATAGGTGTGAAACGATGAAAATGATGAGTAGATAACAATAAGAAATGAAGTAAAAAAAGATAAAAAAGAATGATGATGAGGATAATAATAAAAAGTGAAAATTATAAGAATTATCAATTATGCGAGTAGTGAAAGGATGAAAAACATGAAGAAAAAGAGAGGAAGATGAGAAAGAGAAGAAGAAGAAGAAAAAAAGGAAGAAGAGAAAGAGAGGTATAATAAGAAGAAAGAAAATGAGTATGAGGACAAGAATATGAAAAAAGTGACCTTATTTGCTCATGTTCTTCTTGATCGATCTTTAATTTAAAATGTAAGCAAGAATAACATCTAATAGCAAGAGTCAACATGCTCAAACTTCTCTTCTAAGGAGAACCACTTTAGTGTTGATAGTTAGAATGTCGAAAACTAAAAATATGATAGGAAAATAACTTTTTATAATTTGACAAAATTGAATCCATTCCTTCAATATTTATCAAATTAGAGAACATAATGTACCAATTTCTTATGACTGTCATGAAAGATTATTTCTTAATAATTTAAAAAATAAAATCTATCATGTAACAATGTTAGATGCTTAAAATTGTAAGGGATATGCTACACATTATAATTTAACAAAATTGAAGGAATATGTTCAATCTTGTCAAATTATTTAGTATCTCTCTTATAATTTTTAGCGTTTGGCATTGTTACGTTAACCATGAAAATGCCTTCTTAGTATTTAATATTAATAACAAAAAAAGAAAGAATTACCTTAAATGATGATGGCCTATGCATTACCATGAAATTCATGACAAATGTATGCTTTTGATATATGGAGCTCGTCACAATATATCAAATTCACAATTCAATGCATATAAAAATCACAGCTTATCAATTTACAAAGCAGAGAATGCAGCTTCAACAATGAATAATCAACTTATTATGAGTTTGAGTTGCATGAAATAAATAGGGAAAAAAACAATAAATAATCAACTACCATGTATTGAAGTGTGTGTGCATGTGTGTGTGTGTATATATATAATGCACAAAACCTACTTGTAGAGCAAGAGCCTTTTGTTCATCAAATTGTGGTAAAATCTACTTGTAGAGCACGGAGATTCATTAGGGACACCAATCTCTGAATACGTTCATCAAAAGGTGATCTAGGGGAAAATGGAGAAAAATAAACAGTGATTTACATTAGATGACTTACATAACCAGAGATTATATTTTCCAATGAACTCAAACACTTACTTTAATGCCTCATACAATTCAAATACAACCTCACATTTAATCTCTCTTTCCTAACTTGCATAAGTTTGCACCAGTAAATGAAATTTCTATAAATAAGAAAAGCAAAAATTTTTGAAAAGGATTATTACCATGTACTGAAAACCCAAAAATTGAGTCCACAATTACATCAAAGTCTTCAGATAGGTCAGCAGGTAGATCTTCCAATTTCCAAATGCAGGAATGGAATTGATAATGATTCAAGCTTATATATTACAAACAAAAGCTTGTAAATAAATAGTCCCAAGAAATCATGAGCCCTGAAACAAAAGCTTGTAAATAAGTAGTCCCAAGAAATCATGAGCCATGAATTTTCTTGAAATTAGAGCATCTGGCTAATACCCGAGTTACTAGAAGGGTGCTTAGGAGTATACATAACTTGATTGTAAGTTGTAACACTATTAAAAAAAAGTTGAAGAGGAAAAATAAGATAAGTTTTGAGTAGAAGAAAATGGCATGAGAAATAGAGAAACACCAAGAGAAAAATAAAAAGTAAAAAGAGAAAATAAAGAGATAATTAAAGAGAGGGAAACAAGAAATTAAAGAGAGGGAAACAAGAAACGAGAAGATGAAGACGAAAAGAAAATAAAATGAGGTTGAGTAGAAGAAAATGGCATGAGAAATAAAGAAAGACCAAGAGAAAAATTAAAAGTAGAAAGAGAAAAAGAAAGTTTAAAAAGAGAGGGTAAAAAGAGAAGTTGAAGACGAAAAATAAGATAATATTGAGTAGAAGAAAGTGACGAGGAGAAAGACCAGATAAGAATGAAAAGCGAGGATGAAAAAGAGAGGGAAACAAGAAAGGAGAAGATGAAGACGAAAAATAAGATAAGGTTGAGTAGAAGAAATGACATAAGATAAGAAGAGAAAAGAGAGTTTGAAAAAGAGAGGGAAACAAGAAAGGATGAATTGAAGAGGAAAATAAGACAAGGTTCAATAAAATAAATGGCATGAAAAAAGTTCAAATAATTATTCTACTGCCTAACTCACAGTTAGGGACTAGCTAGATATTTTTTGGATGCCGATGGATTTGAGACTGGACGTTATGCTAAGCCCCCACCCCTTACATCCTACCCAAAAGGTTGATCAAATTAATTTTAAAAACATTATTTGGTAAAACCTTAGAAAGTTATAACAAAAAAGTTATATGCATTTTAAGATATGTTTTCTTGATCAATCTTTAATTTAAAATGTACACAGAAGCAACTTCCAATAGCAAGAGTCACCATGCACAAACTTCTCTACTAAGGAATCACTTTAGTGTTGATGGTAAGAATGTCGAAAACTAAAAATATGATAGAAAAATATATCTTTTATAATTTGACAAAATTGAACCCATTCCTTCAATTTTTGTCAAATTAAAGAATATTATGTACCAATATCTTGTGATGGTCATGAAAGATTATTTCTTAATAATTTTTAAGAAAAAATCTACCATATGAATCGTAACAATGTTAGATGCTTAAAATTGTAAGGGATGTGATACATTCTATAATTTAACAAAATTGAAGGAATGGGTTCAATTTTCTCAAATTATATAATATATCACAGCTCTTATAATTTTTAGTGTTTGACATTGTTACGATGACCATATGAATCGTAGCAATGTTAGATGCTTAAAATTGTAAGGGATGTGATACATTCTATAATTTAACAAAATTGAAGGAATGGGTTCAATTTTCTCAAATTATATAATATATCACAGCTCTTATAATTTTTAGTGTTTGACATTGTTACGATGACCATATGAATCGTAGCAATGTTAGATGCTTAAAATTGTAAGGGATGTGATACATTCTATAATTTAACAAAATTGAAGGAATGGGTTCAATTTTCTCAAATTATATAATATATCACATCTCTTATAATTTTTAGTGTTTGACATTGTTACGATGACCATATGAATCGTAGCAATGTTAGATGCTTAAAATTGTAAGGGATGTGATACATTCTATAATTTAACAAAATTGAAGGAATGGGTTCAATTTTCTCAAATTATATAATATATCACAGCTCTTATAATTTTTAGTGTTTGACATTGTTACGATGACCATATGAATCGTAGCAATGTTAGATGCTTAAAATTGTAAGGGATGTGATACATTCTATAATTTAACAAAATTGAAGGAATGGGTTCAATTTTCTCAAATTATATAATATATCACAGCTCTTATAATTTTTAGTGTTTGACATTGTTACGATGACCATATGAATCGTAGCAATGTTAGATGCTTAAAATTGTAAGGGATGTGATACATTCTATAATTTAACAAAATTGAAGGAATGGGTTCAATTTTCTCAAATTATATAATATATCACAGCTCTTATAATTTTTAGTGTTTGACATTGTTACGATGACCATATGAATCGTAGCAATGTTAGATGCTTAAAATTGTAAGGGATGTGATACATTCTATAATTTAACAAAATTGAAGGAATGGGTTCAATTTTCTCAAATTATATAATATATCACAGCTCTTATAATTTTTAGTGTTTGACATTGTTACGATGACCATATGAATCGTAGCAATGTTAGATGCTTAAAATTGTAAGGGATGTGATACATTCTATAATTTAACAAAATTGAAGGAATGGGTTCAATTTTCTCAAATTATATAATATATCACATCTCTTATAATTTTTAGTGTTTGACATTGTTACGATGACCATGAAAGGGTCTTCCTAGTATTTAATATTAATAACAAAAAAAGAGTTACCTTAAAGCCCAAGATGGACTTAAAACAACGTAACCCTAGAACAAAGGCATGTTAGCAAATAAAAGGGCTGAAATCCATTTATAAACTAAAGAGAGTATTTGAAAATTTTGAAAATCCATTTATAAACTAAAGAGAGTAATTCAAAATTTTGAAAATCCTTTTCTAAACTAAAGAGGAGAATTAAAAAATTTTAAATCATTTTATAAACTCCATTCCATTCCATTATTGTTTAAGATCATTGGTAATCAACAAAAATCTATTACAACTATGGAGTATAATTGAATGACATTAGTACCTGTGAAGCTGCACTGAGATCTGAACTCTTCTCAACCAAACTGTCAAGCTTCTCACCCCACGTTCTAGAACACTGTTAATTGTCTAGTGCTGAAGGCGAAAGAACAAGTCATTAATCATCGGTAATAGGTTCAGGGAGACTTACATAACATGAGAAAGTTGAATGTGCATCTGCACTTATATGAATCTAATAACAAACTAGCCTCAACTCCCTCAAGGTATATGAGTCACTTAGATATAACCATGGAAACTAATATATAAAAAAAATTAAAAAAAAATAAGGTAATTTGATAAAGGTGCCACAACTTTCTGAAATAAGAAAGAAATGCCAACTCTGTTATGATTAAGGTTAAGCAACTCAACAAGTATACTAATAATATAGGCATAGCAGACAATCAAAGAAAATAATAATAATAATAATAAAGATAATAAAGAAAATAATGATAGATAATAAAGAAAATAATAATAATAATAATAATATTAATATTAATAATAATAAAGAAAATAATGATAATGATAAAGAAAATAATAATAATAATAAAATATGATAATAATAATAATAAAGAAATAATGATAATGATAATAATAAAGAAAATAATAATAATAATGAAAATAATAATAATAATAATAATAAAAAAGAAAATAATAATAATAATAATGAAAATAATAATAATAATAAAGAAAATATTAATAATAATGATAATAATAATAATAAAAATAATAATAAATATAATAATAAAGATAATAATAATAATAATAATAATAATAAAGATAATAGTAATAATATTAACAATAACAATAATAATAATCATCACAACAACAACAGAAGAAGAGGCGAATAGGCAATAAAAATTAAAATAATAATAGAAGAAGAGGCAATGAAAAGTAGGGAAGAAGTGAGTCACCAAGCAGGTTTCAAACCTAGGACCTCCAGGTTAGCATAGAACTGTTCACCAATGTATTCCATTTTCCATTCTTCCACTTCTCCAATTCTCTATTTTTCCAGAAAATCCTTCATTTTTTCATTTTAGTAAATGATCCCTAAATCATAGAAGGTGATTTTCCTTAGCTTCCTTGTAGAACTTGTAAATGTCTTCTGCATAGGTGATTTAATCCAAAACAGAATAAATTCAGATCTAGTTGGCATGGATTGCCACCTATTCTCAGTTTCTCATTTGTAAGTTGTTATTGTTGCAAACCAGACAAACAAATAACAATGGTTTCAAACCTCGCATATTAAAAGAGGCAAAAGCTGCAAGCTCAACTTGAGAATCTAAAATTTTAGAAGAGAAGACTAGAACAATTGTAATAACTTGTGAATCACAATACAATAATGCCGAGGTGTCTTTTTCATGATATATAAATCCAAAATTATCCGAAGCCATCTGTAATTCATAAAGAGGACTCCTACCTTTATTCATTAAGACGTAATGGCTACCTATCCACAAGCAGCTAAATGGCTGCATCCTAAAATCAAGTGAACTATGCAAAAAGTTGGGAGCTAGTGCATCGATGATACAATATTGAGAGAGGCCTAGAAACTGGATGAAGTCAAACAAAATTTTCCATAAAAACTTCCATCCATTAGAGGATTGCTATAAACCATTAATAATAATTTAGCCAAGTAGAACAGAAAAATCAAGCAAGATTTACCAGCTCTCTCTACTTTTATCCTTAGCTTCTTTCTCATACTTCTGGATTGTACGCTCATCTACTTGTCCAATAAGGAACAGTATCTGCCCTCCAATAGTTGACTTCCCAGCATCTATAGGCATCACAAAAGAGAAAGGTAAAGAACTAATTACAAGTGACAAGAGAATGCCAAATATTACCTTGTATCTTACAAGTTACAATTTACAAATTTACCTATATAATGATGGCCCTATGTATTACCATGAATTTCATAACAAATGTATGCTTTTGATATATGGAGAGCTTGCCACAACATATCAAATTCACAATTCAATGCATATAAAATTCACAGTTTCTCAAATTTACAAAAGCAGAGAATACAGCTTCAACAATGAATAATCAACTACTTGTAGAGCAAGAGCCTTTTGTTCATCAATTCTGGTAAAATTTACTTGTAAAGCACGAAGATTCATTAGGAACACCAATCTCTGAATAAGTTCATCAAAAGGTGATTTAGAGGACACTGAAGAAAAATAAACAGTGATTTACATTAGATGACTTAAATAACTAGAGATTATATTTTCCAATGAACTCAAACATTTACTTTAATGCCTCATACAATTCAAGTATAACTTCAAATTTAATCTCTCATTCCTAACTTGCATAAGTTTGCACCAGTAAATGAAATTTCTATAAATAAGAAAAGCAAAAAAATTTGAAAAGGATTATTACCATGTAGTGAAAACCCAAAAATAAGAGTACAAATTACAGCAAACTCATCAGATAGGTCAGCAGGTAGATCTTCCAAATGCAGGAATGGAATTGATAGTGATTCAAGCTTATATATTACAAACAAAAGCTTGTAAAGTCCTCCCAAGAAATCATGAACCCTGAAACAAAAGCAAAAAAAAAAAAAAAAAAAGTTGGAGAGGAATAAGATATGTTTGAGTAGAAGAAAATGACATGAAATTATAAGAAATAGAGAAACAGCAAGAGAAAAATGAAAAGTAAAAAGAGAAAGTAAAGAGAAAATTAAAGAGAGCAAAACAAGAAACGAGAAGATGAAGACGAAAAGAAAAAATAAGATGAGGTTGAGTAGACGAAAATGGCATGAGAAATAAAGAAAGACCAAGAGAAAAATTAAAAGTAAAAAAGAGAAAAGAGAAAATTAAAAAGAGATGGTAACAAGAAAAGAGAAATTGAAGACGAAAAATAAGATAATATCGAGTAGAAGAAAGTGCGAGGAGAAGACCAGATAAGAATGAAAAGCAAGAATGAAAAAGGGAGGGAAACAAAAAAGGAGAAGTTGAAGAGGAAAAATAAGATAAGGTTGAGTAGAAGAAATGGCATGAGATAAAAAGAGTTTGAAAAAGAGAGGGAAACAAGAAAGAATGAATTGAAGAGGAAAATAAGACAAGGTTTAGTAAAATAAATTACATGAAAAATGTTCAAATAATTATTCTACTGCCTAACTCACAGTTAGGGACTAGCTAGATATTTTTTGGATGCCTATGGATTTTAGATTGGGCGTTATGCTAAGCCCCCCACCCCTTACATCCTACCCAAAAGGTTGATCCTAGAAATTAATTTTAAAAACATTGTTTGGTAAAAGCCTTAGAAAGTTATAACAAAAAAGCTATATGCATTTGAAGATATGTTTTCTTGATCAAACTTTAATTTAAAATGTACGCAAGAGCAACATCCAATAGAAAGAGTCACCATGCACAAACTTCTCTACTAAGGAACCACTTTAGTGTTGATGGTAAGAATGTCAAAAACTAAAAATATGATAAGAAAATATATTTTTTATAATTTGACAAAATTGAACCCATTCCTTCAATTTTTGTCAAATTAAAGAATATAATGTACCAATTTCTGGTGACTATCATGAAAGATTATTTGTTAATAATTTTTAAGAAAAAATCTATCATGTGAATCGTAGCAATGTTAGATGCTTAAATTATAAAGGATGTGATACATTCTATAATTTAACAAAATTGAAGGAATGGGTTCAATTTTATCAAATTATATAATATACCGCCCCTCTTATAATTTTTAGTGTTTGACATTGTTATGACCATGAAAGTGCCTTCTTTTTTTTTTGGTGGACGTGAAAGTGCCTTCCTAATATTTAATATTAATAACAAAAAAAAAAAAAAAAAAAAAAAGTTACCTTAAAGCCCAAAAGGCCAAGATTGACTTGAAACAACGTAACCCTAGAACAAAGGCATGTTAACAATTAAAAAGACTTAAATCAATTTATTATAAACTAAAGAGAGTACTTGAGAATTTTGAAAATTCATTTATAAACTAAAAGAGTACTTCAAATTTTTTAAAATCCTTTTCTAAACTAAAGAGGATAATTAAAAATGTTAAAAATAATTTTATAAACTCAAAATTCCATTCCATTATTGTTTAAGATCATTGGTAATTAACAAAAATCTATTACAACTATGGAGTATAATTGAATGACATTAGTACCTGTGAAGCTGCACTGAGATCTGAACTCTTCTCAACCAAACTGTCAAGCTTCTCACCCACGTTCTAGAACACGTCATTACTCATCGACAATAGGTTCAGGGAGACTTACAGCAGTTTGGTCCTGGCTAGTATAGCTCCAGATATAAGGAACTTGACTTCCAGAATTTCGGCTGCCTGTAGGACGAGGAAAGAAGATCCATGATGATGGTCCTAATATAAGAAATGAAACCATGTCTTATCTGGGAAGCGGATACTATACTCACCTTTGAATTTGCAGATAATGTTGGAGCCATGAAGTATTTTAACTTGTGAATCAGCAGAAGTAACCATAATTTTGCTCACATCGTTCAGGCAAAACTAGAGAATGTGACAACAAATTTTGCTCAGTTCATAAAACCAATCACAGAAAAATAATAATAATTATGCGGGATACATATTGAATTATTACCTGAAATCCAGTTATTCTCTTTCGCGTTTGCAAGCTCACTTGAGAGCCCATCTCCAAACGATTACCTGAAAAAGGCAGGCAACAACTTAGCATCCGACTATAACTGCTCAATCCCAATGTTTAATCTATTCCTGTTTAAATATTACCACTAGAAAATCAATTTGTTCCGACACGGAGATGCCAAAGGAGTGAAGGGTATATGCACCTACTAAATCATAGAATATGCAATTGCCATCCATGGATCCCACTACGCCACCCTGCACCAGCAAAAAAGGTGCCGTTAAAATCCAAAACTATAGAAAGTTAAACCCTTCATTTCAAAAGAGAAAGACATTAATCAAACCTTTCCATCAGGGAAATAACACACAGCAGTCACGATTTCTTTAACATCAGTCCAATCAATCACTCGGCAACGCTGCACCTCCCAGAGACGTACTTTTCCGTCTATTGAACCGCTAATAAAATAGTTATCATCCACAGGATTGAATTCCACACAGGTGACTGCATAAAGAGTAAAACAATAAATACAAACAAACACACAGTTATTATGATGATTTATGTGTGAAGTAAATAGGCTCACCATAGTTATTATGCGGATAAACACCAAGGCATTGATCATGTCCTACTTGCCACAGACGAGTTGTTTTATCAACAGAGGACGACAGCAAATACTGCAGTGTGAACATTCCCATTCAAATTATTAGTACAGTTCTAGGCAACTTTACAAATAAAGCCAACAGCTATTAACAGACACCAAAATATATAGAATTTTAATATTTCTGGCAGGATTTTAATTTGTTAAGCAGCATAAAGATCAAACTAACCCCATTTCTTGACCAGGAAAGGGCCAAAACTTCATCCACATGCCCATGGAATTCATGTACTGGTTGCTCTAGAATCCGGAATACTTTTGGTGGGAGGATGACACAAGCTGATTCTGACTATTTTCTCGATTTTTTCAGTTGGCCTATCTTCTCCTTATCAATGTCAATGTCAAGCGAAGCCAATTTAGATAAATGGCTCAGTGAGAAGTACAAACAGGAAGGATCGACATCCTGACTGTTCAGATCCTTAGGAGCTTCGGCAGCAACCACCTTCCAAACACGCACAATTCCATCTTTTCCAGCACTTGCTAGATACTCACCATCGGGACTGAACTTCATTGTCAAGATTGAGCCTTTGTGAGCATGGAATTCATGCGCGGTGTAAAGTGAGGACAATTCTTTCGAATATTTTTTATATGCATATGCACTTATGAATCAAATAACAAACTAGCCTCAACTCCCTCAAGGTATATGAATCCAATAACAAACTAGCCTCAACTCCCTCAAGGTATATGAGTCACTTAGATATAACCATAGAAACTAATATATAAAAAAAAATATAAAAAATTAGGTAATTTGATAAAGGTGCCACAACTTTCTGAAATAAGAAAGAAATGCCAACTCTGCTATGATTAAGGAACTCAACAAGTATACTAATAATATAGGCATAGCAGACAATCAAATAAACAAGTGTGGACAGATTGACGATTTCACGATATTTATGAAAGCTTAAATTGCCTAGTAATATGGTTGAAATGATTATACTGATACAAAACTAATTGAGCCCCCAGAGCAAAATTCAGAAGTGCAAGTGCCATACATGAACAGTTGGAAATTCACACTACTATCAGTAACGCTTTTTCAATATGCTAGCCAGACTTGCACACATCAAAAAGACAAACACCCAAACGGCCAAACATCAATTTTTGTCATGCACAAGCCAAGAGCCAACCCTAATAACATTGTGGAGTACGTAGTATCATAATAGCCACTTCTGGGAAGTTTCAAGTCAAAGTATCTTCAAGTAATATTTTTCAAATGTCCTGAAAGTATTATCATTTATCAGTGGTTCTCCAATATGCATAAGAGATAGGAAGACCGAAGAAGACTCACTTCCTATAGCTTCTCTAAAGTGCAATATAACACAAAAACGCTATGGTATTAACTCATTCTTACAATTAAAAAGGCAAGGGGGTGGGGAAGAGCTTCTGCCTTGTCAAAATATGCTGCAATATAAATTTTATCTGACAAAATAAAACTCAAATACCAAAAGCATTTCTAGTTGTTCTGTAACAAGGATTTCCTCTAATAACAATAACTGTGGTAATCAGAAAATAATACAATGTAACTAATGTCAGCCCTTCCTAGCATCGCAGAGAACTGATAGGTTAACAGTTAGCTTGTAAGAAACCAACAGAAAGCATTACAGATCAACTAGGGACATAGATTGTAAATGAGAAAGAAAATAAAATTACAGCACATTACTTACAAGAAAAAATTTTGTTTCATCCAACTCCAGTTGAATTTTCAACAGCTTGTCAGCTTCCGCAGAATTCTGAAAGATTAAGAAAGGAAAGGAACTTAAGCTTACCAGCAACTGATCTAAATTAATCAAGCAAAGGGTTCAAGATGAAATTAGTAATTTATTTATCACTGATGACATTAATATGGTAATAAGAAAAATGAACTAACTAGACACCTGAAATTTATTTAGAGCTTCAAATAAATAAGGCCATTGTTGAGTACTATCAGATTAAGCAGATCTGCATGTGTCACAAAAAATTTTTTGGTACTCATCCATGACCTATAAGGCTATAAATATAAAAAGTGCACATAAAAATCTACACTTGATGAAAAGAAACCTCTCTCACAAAAATTACAAAATCAGCAATAGAAAATATATTACCTGATTTTAGCAGTGAAAATGCACTTCAAACCCGGTAGGGATCATCCATAAAACCCAACGCACATAAGCCATTACGGTTATACAAATGCACCTTGTACTCTATTGCATTAAAAAAGTAAATGTTAGCTTTCTGTGAATCATGCGATATCATTCTGAAATACATTGATTTCATGCATCTGTTAACTTAAACCTTCAGAAAAGGGAAAAACAGATAAGGAATCACATATTTAGGCATTCAAATGTGGATAAAAAAAAAATAAACTAACAGACCCCCAATAATGAATACTGACATTGATCTAGCCCTATAAGGTAAACACAACCCTATACAGTAATTTCAAAAACAGCCAATGGTAATTAATAGAGCAATCAAACATAGAATCTAGCACTATATAGTAAACACATCTAACATTTAGAGAAGCTCAAATTCATTAATCAGAGGGTAAAGGGGTGTTTACTTCATTCCTCTGTTTTTCCATTTCCAGTTTTCCATTTCTCCATTCCTCCAATTTTCCACTTCTCTAATCTTTTGATTTTATTAAATACAATCATCCCATATAGGCATATTGTAGATTTAAAAAGATAAACATACCTCATCCTCAGACAGATATCCATCTGGGACAAAAAAGCCATCTTCACTTTCTTCATCATCACCTCTAGTGCATTCTTCGTCTAAACTTTCAACTTCATCTTTATCACAATCTGATAGGCTTTCACCAGGTTCCTCCTGTGATATCAATTTATCAGTAAAAGAGAAGAGCCCTCATGAAAAAATCAAATAAAATGAGATGCTCAATAAAGCAGAAATACCTCTTCCCACTCCTCATCACTGTCTATCTCATAATCCAACTCTTGGCAAGATCAATATAACAGCTCATGTAGTCGATGGTAAAGGCCCTATGCATCTAAAATTCACAAACAATTACGCACTAAGATAGCAAGTTCCACTGTGTTCAATCATGTCATAAATCAATAAAGCAAATAAAGATATGGAAGTTATTATGCCCCAACAGAGAAATAAGGAGAAGAATCCAAGAAATTGTTCCAAGTAAGAGAAAAGCTCAATAAGATTTCACTGATATTTCATTTAGGAGCACTAACATGTGTAAACTTCTCAACAGTCACAGTCAAATAAGGTGGTAATATGATAAGAAAACATAAGACAAGAAATTTGGCATGAATGGTGCACATCTAAATGATTAAAGTAATTGTCTTGAACATGTGCGAGTATGGAAATATGGTCAGTCACCTTTTCTTTGGCCAAACACCGTAAAACGCAGGCCTATAACTCTGATCAAACTGCAACAGTTTTATCTTTGGTAATTTCTTCTGGCCAGACGGCGAACTTTTTGGATTCACATGGCAGGATGTGCTATCAGTATTAGAGTCAACCCATGTATCAACAAGCTTCACTACACTTAACTCATCATCATTAGTGAGTCCTTTGTTTGTAGTTAGCTTGAGCTCTTTGACAACTTCAGTTCTAGGCCCACGACGAATGCCCCAATGTACCTTTCCATTTGAACGAATCAGGTGACCCAAGCCATGCCAAGAATTCAAATGTGATCTATACAGTAACCAAAAAAGTTATTAATTGCAATTTCATTAAGAAAATTAAATAGCGAAAACAGCACTGTTAAATAGAAATGGCAAATTTACCTCCATAGATCTTCAGCATTTATTCCATCATTGTGTGAGAGGATAGAGTCCATTGATGTAGTAACAGATTCAAGCATCTTGTCTCGCTTGTCAGAGGATAAATCTGGCATCGTACTGTTCAAAGAAAGATCATTCTGAGAAGGTGAGCTACTTTTGTTCTTTTTAAGAAAGCACTCCATGAGTGAAGCTTGTTTTTGTAAAGCAAGTTGTTTTTTCAATTCAGATTCTTCCTTCTCCTTGCGTCGCTGATCTTTCTCAGCTTCCTCTTGTTGCTTTTTTAACTGTTTTCTTAGTTCAGATTCTTCTCTTTCACGGCGCTTTTCCTCTTTTTCTGCTTCATGTTGCAAGCGCTTCAGTTCTTTCTCCTGGTTAGAAAAGGGGAAAAAAAAAAAAAACCCCTCAATACACATTAATTATGCATTAAACGCCCACATGAAAATAAATAAATAAAGCATAGGCTATAGGGATGATGTCAACGCACATAAAACAAGGACTTACACTCTGTAACTTTTCCTTTTGAAGTTCCTTGTCTACTCTTTTTTTCTCTTTTTCAGCTTCTCTTTTGCTCCTCTCCAACTGCTTGATCAAAATCTTCTCCCTAGTTGTCTCCTTCTCAGCCCTTTAGAAGTTAAAGAAATTGATTAAAAATGTTGGAAGTCGAGCATACAAAATACCATAACAAGACAGCTGCTAATACACACATTTCAGCACCGCTTTTTTGTTCAATGTTGTCTACTAATAAATGTATATCTGCTTCAGTTAAGACAACATTTGTACATTTCTACAACAAGATGATGATGATGATGTAATAATAATAATAATAATAATAATAATAATAATGATAACAATAATAATAAAGAAAATAATAACAATAATAATAATGATAACAATAATAATAAGAAAATAATAATAATAATAATAATAATAATAATAATAATGATAATAAAGAAAATAATGATAATAATAATAATAAAGATAATAAAGAAAATAATGATAAAGATAATAATAAAGAAAATAATAATAATAATAATAATAATATTAATATTAATAATAATAAAGAAAATAATGATAATGATAAAGAAAATAATAATAATAATAATAATAATAAAATATGATAATAATAATAAAGATAAATAAAGATAATAAAGAAATAATGATAATGATAATAATAAAGAAAATAATAATAATAATAATAATGAAAATAATAATAATAATAATAATAAAGAAAATAATGATAATGATAATAATAATAAAGAAAATATTAATAATAAGGATAATAATAATAATAATAAAGAAAAAAATAATAATAATAATAATAAAGATAATAGTAATAATAATAACAATAACAATAATAATAAATAATAATAATAATAATAATAATAATAAAGAAAATAACGATAATGATAATAATAAAGAAAATAATAATAATAATAATGAAAATAATAATAATAATAATAATAATAATGAAAATAATAATAATAATAATAATAATAATAAAGAAAATAACGATAATGATAATAATAAAGAAAATAATAATAATAATAATAATGAAAATAATAATAATAATAATAATAAAGAAAATAATGATAATGATAATAATAATAAAGAAAATATTAATAATAAGGATAATAATAATAATAATAAAGAAAAAAATAATAATAATAATAATAAAGATAATAGTAATAATAATAACAATAACAATAATAATAATCATCACAACAACAACAGAATAAGAGGCGAATAGGCAATAAAAATTAAAATAATAATAGAAGAAGAGGCAATAAAAAGTAGGGAAGAAGTGAGTCACCAAGCAGGTTTCAAACCTAATTAATTATTATTATTGCTATTATTTTATTATTATTATTTTTTTCTTTATTATTATTATTATTATCCTTATTATTAATATTTTTTTTATTATTATTATCATTATTTCTTATTATTATTTTATTATTATTATTATTATTTTATTATTATATTATTTTATTATTATTATTATATTATTATTATTATTATTATTATTAATCATTATTATTATTATTATTTTCTTTATTATTATTATTTATTTATTATTATTATTATTATTATATTATTATTATTATTATTTATTTTTATTATTATTACTATTATCTTTATTATTATTATTATTATTTTTTTTTTATTATTATATATATTATCTTATTATTAATTTCTTTATTATTATTTCATTATTTATTTTCTTATTATTATTATTATTATTTTATTATTTATTATTATTTTTTTATTATATATTATCATTTTTCTTTATTATCTTTATTTATCTATTTTATTATATCATATTTATTATTATTATTATTATTATTTTCTTTATTCATTATTTCTTATATATTTTAACATTATTATATTATTATCTATTAATATTATTTATTATTATTATCTTATTATTATTAATCATTTTCTATTATTTATTATTATTATTATTATTATTCTATTATTATTACTTATTATATTGTTTCTTTATTATTATTTATTATAATATAATTTCATTATTT
>NC_044916.1:30260281-30272596 GCF_003576645.1 Ipomoea triloba | reverse complement strand
CTTTCCTTTTGTGATGCCTATAGATGCTGGGAAGTCAACTATTGGAGGCAGATACTGTTCCTTAGTGACAAGTAGATGAGCGTACAAATCCAGAAGTATGAGAAAGAAGCTAAGGATAAAAGTAGAGAGAGCTGTAAATCTTGCTTGATTTTTCTGTTCTACTTGGCTAAATTATTATTAATGGTTTTTGCAATCCTCTAATGGATGGAAGTTTTTATGGGAAAATTTTGTTTGACTTCATCCAGTTTCTAGGCCTCTCTCAATATTGTATCATCGATGCACTAGCTCCCAACTTTTTGCATAGTATGTAGCCATTTAGCTGCTTGTAATGTAAATAGAGCTTTTGGATAGGTAGCCATTACGTTTAATGAATAAAGGTAGGAGTCCTCTTTATGAATTACAGATGGCTTCGGATAATTTTGGATTTATATATCATGAAAAGACACCTCGGCATTATTGTATTGTGATTCACAAGTTATACAATTGTTCTAGTCTTCTCTTCTAAAATTTTAGATTCTCAAGTTGAGCTTGCAGCTTTTGCTCTTTTTAATATGCGAGGTTTGAAACCATTGTTATTTGTTTGTCTGGTTTGCAACAATAACAACTTACAAATGAGAAACTGAGAATAGGTGGCAATCCAGGCCAACTAGATCTGAATTTATTCTGTTTTGGATTAAATCACCTATGCAGAGGACATTTACAAGTTCTACAAGAAAGCTAAGGAAAATCACCTTCTATGATTTAGGGATCATTTACTAAAATGAAAAATGAAGGATTTCTGGAAAAATAGAGAATTGGAGAAGTGGAAGAATGGAAAATGGAAAACATTGGTGAACAGTTCTATGCTAACCTGGAGGTCCTAAAGATAATAGTAATAATAATAACAATAACAATAATAATAATCATCACAACAACAACAGAATAAGAGGCGAATAGGCAATAAAAATTAAAATAATAATAGAAGAAGAGGCAATAAAAAGTAGGGAAGAAGTGAGTCACCAAGCAGGTTTCAAACCTAGGACCTCCAGGTTAGCATAGAACTGTTCACCAATGTTTTCCATTTTCCATTCTTCCACTTCTCCAATTCTCTATTTTTCCAGAAAATCCTTCATTTTTTCATTTTAGTAAATGATCCCTAAATCATAGAAGGTGATTTTCCTTAGCTTTCTTGTAGAACTTGTAAATGTCCTCTGCATAGGTGATTTAATCCAAAACAGAATAAATTCAGATCTAGTTGGCCTGGATTGCCACCTATTCTCAGTTTCTCATTTGTAAGTTGTTATTGTTGCAAACCAGACAAACAAATAACAATGGTTTCAAACCTCGCATATTAAAAGAGGCAAAAGCTGCAAGCTCAACTTGAGAATCTAAAATTTTAGAAGAGAAGACTAGAACAATTGTAATAACTTGTGAATCACAATACAATAATGCCGAGGTGTCTTTTTCATGATATATAAATCCAAAATTATCCGAAGCCATCTGTAATTCATAAAGAGGACTCCTACCTTTATTCATTAAGACGTAATGGCTACCTATCCAAAACTCTATTTACATTACAAGCAGCTAAATGGCTACATACTATGCAAAAAGTTGGGAGCTAGTGCATCGATGATACAATATTGAGAGAGGCCTAGAAACTGGATGAAGTCAAACAAAATTTTCCATAAAAACTTCCATCCATTAGAGGATTGCTAAAAACCATTAATAATAATTTAGCCAAGTAGAACAGAAAAATCAAGCAAGATTTACCAGCTCTCTCTACTTTTATCCTTAGCTTCTTTCTCATACTTCTGGATTGTACGCTCATCTACTTGTCCACTAAGGAACAGTATCTGCCCTCCAATAGTTGACTTCCCAGCATCTATAGGCATCACAAAAGAGAAAGGTAAAGAACTAATTACAAGTGACAAGAGAATGCCAAATATTAGCTTGTATCTTACAAGTTACAATTTACAAATTTACCTATATATGTCCACAGAATTTTACTGCAAAGATGTTTATATAACAATAAGTATCTTGAAAATTACTACAAAAAAAATATACATGTAGTGAACTTACCAAGCATTAAATACCATGTATATCATAACCCATAAAGATAGAAATTGCATAATCACTTTATTCTTGTAATAACCAGATGCTCATTAAGACAGAAGTAGCATTTTCCTTCAATTATCAACTTGATAAACCGTAAACGAAAATGATCATCTAGAAGATTATAAAATATGTATACACACACACATGTAAACAGGGGAAACGATTCCTTACCAACATGTCCAATGAATACAACATTCAGATGTGGTTTTTTGTTGATTTCCTCCTCATCATTAGCATCATCTATAAATGGGTTTTTCTTTTCTTTTTCTGTAAAGAATATGAAAATCGATGAGCATAGTGAAGTCAAGAAGACAATATTTAATGCTATGATTCTTGGAAAACAAAAGACGTTTTCGCCGTCTTTTTCCCGGTCGAGGTCTATGATTTCGTGTTTTGACAACCTCTGCAACACTTCCTTAAATTTGTTTATCCACCTCGGCCTTTTGTCGGTGACCAGAAACTGTACTTCGCCGTCGAACTCCCGCGACGTTAGGTACAGGGGAATGAGCAGATCGGAGAAATCGTGGAAGAGGTTGCCGGAGTATCCTGCGGTGGAGAAAACAACCGCCGGGACATTATGGTTTCTGGTACAAGCTGGATACATAACTCAGAAACACACTAGTAACTCATGAAAAGAAAGTTTGAAGAAAACCCCAATCAAGAAACCACATGAGCAGTCAAGAACACAGCTCTCCAGCCCTAGATTAGGTGAAACGAGTCCAAAAATCGGAAAAGCAAGAAAATCAAGAAGCCCAAATAACCTTTATCAACCCATCAATCGAGAGAGATTATCAACCCAGATATATGATTACCTCCTCTATTTTGCTGTTGAACCACGGGTCTTGAAGCCATTCTTTCAAATATGCCTCGGAAAATCAAATCTTCTTCTTTCTGGGTATCTCGCAGTGCTTCCTCCTCCTCCTCTTCCAATTCTCTCTGAGATCTTTCTCTATATCTATAAGCCAAGGAACAAGCCGGATAATTTTGGGGGAAGAGAGACAGTGATAATATGAGGGAGGAAGCCGGGTTTTACAGCAGGCCCTATAAAAGAATAAGAAAAAGAGAGGCGGCGAGTGGCGGACTAGCGCGAGATATCATGCGCCGCGAGAATTAAATTTTGAACCACCGACTCTCTCAAGTCTCAACGGATAAATTAATCCGTTTTTTTTTTTTGAAAACCGATAAATTAATCCGTTAATCCAGAAAGTTTATTCATTTCTTTTTTAATTCTTCCTAACCAATTTTTAAAAGGTAAAAGACCGTATAAAACTGTTTTTCGAATCTTTATCCATGAAATATATCTGGTCAAGATTAAATATAATATTTGTACAAAAAAGTGTAATATTAATCATAAAAGATTGTATGAAACTGTTTTTCGAATTTTTATCCGTGAAATATATCTAGTCAAGATTAAATATAATATTTATACAAAAAAGTGTAATATTAATCATAATAAAATATTTATTAATTATATAGGAAAGTGCAATATTTTTACATTTGATTTAAAAGTATTACATTTTCAGACCCATTTTTAAATCCGTTCACATAGTTAAATTATTTTTTTTTTTTAATCTCCATAGCCTTCTATTTTTTATTCTTTTTTTTGTTTAAAGCTACTTTTTATTTTTTTAAATTTCTTTTAGATTGTTAAATTTGATTAAGCAAGTCAAATTTTTGGTTGATAATCTATTTTTCAAACACCCCACCATCATCAATTTTTTTTCTTCATGAAAAACAAAAAGGGGAAATTTTGGATGAAAGGATTGTGGTAAGTAATTTAATTTAATTTAAAAGCAATATGTAACTATCAAATCATAATTTAATGAAATTATTATAGTTGAATAATTAATGTTTGTTTTATGTTACATGGAAAATTGCAGACACTACAGATGCCAGATGGTGTACACTATGTAAATTTTGTGAATCGCATTAAGAAGACATGGTGTGATGGACTCAAACGAGAAAAAGTTAGTAAAATTAAACTCGTGACTATTTTTATTATTATGGATTAATTCAACATGAATATATTTAATTAATTTTTATTAAACGGTCTTTTTATAATAATGATAAAAGAAATTATAATTTATATTGTTTAAATAAAAATACAATGTCAATAACTTTGTAGTCAAGTGGCATGTAGTGATTCTCTCTAAATGATAGGTTATGAGATTAAGCCTCAATATGAATGTGATATACGATATTCGATGACAAGCTATGCATCTCGAAATGTATAATTACTCTATGGATTTTCACTTGAATGTAAGTATTCTTTTATGTTTTTAAACATTCTTTTATATAATTTTTTTGTTTTTGTTTTCTTTTTTTCCCAATTTTTCCTTCGGGTTCTTTTCGTCTCCGTTTTTTGGTTGTTTTTATTTTTATTTTTATTTTTTCAAGTGCCTTTATTCTCCTTCTTTACCATTAGTTTACTTTCTGATGCCTTAAAATTAATAGTTTTTTAGATGTAATTTTAGTTTTCACTGATTTTTTTTATCATTTGTAATTTTGTACTTAATATTTTTTAAATAACTTTTACAGGTATTTTTTTAGAATATCTAATTCTTTTACAATTTACGTAGGTGTATATTTTGAGTTTTTATTTTCTTTTTCCTCGTTTATCAATTTACATAGACGTATTCTTTTACTATAATTTATAAAAATGAGAAATCAATTATAAAAATAAATAATATTAAGAGTAAAAAAAAAAAGGTTAAAAAGGAAACATTATGATTTTTTTTACGTGCACTAATTAGATTTTTATAATAATAATAATATTATTATTATTAATATTAATAATGTAAAATCCCAGGAATATTACTCCTGGGAGTACATATATCATTTTCCTTTTGTATTATTAATATTAAAAAGTTAATTTGCAATAAATCAAGTCAAAGTCACTAGGTGAAATATTATATTGTCTCATCTATTACAATATTCAGTTAAACATGAGTGCACTTAAAACCCGCAAAAAATTACCAACTACCATGTAATGTAATAACACATCTGTTACAAATAAACCAGAAAGAGCACTGATTCAAAATGTCATTTAAGAGAATGATATTCACCTATCACACACCCCACATATGAGAAATACAACGTTTTAATGCACACAGCTTTTGATTTTACCAAAAATATTCTACTATCTCAATGCTACTAACTTTTGTTTTGGTTGTTTCCAGAATTCCGGACCCGATTCTGCTGCAAGCAGTAACTATTAAAGATCAGTTAGGAAGTAATATATTGTGAATGCATCAGCAACAACTGAATTGCATCATTTATCCCTGGATGCATGTATTATATTAAATTACTAATGTAAGGCAAGAGAGATAAAAGTTTGCTCCCAATCCGCTACATAACTTTAGCATACCATAATTTTGAGACTGCAAATATTCATATCCTCAAACAGGATAATCATTTTTTTTGAAGTGGCTCCATTAATTGTTAAAACACAAACATGCTTTCTTTTTGTATAAATCAGATGAGTAAAGAAATGCAAAAGGCCAGTTCAGTTATAGGGAATCCAGTTGATGTGAATCTCGGGAACAAACAAAATAATACTACAGGCGGCAAAACCGCAAAAGCAGACCAAGCTAGATACCCAGTTTGTCATGATGAGATGGCATTAGAGTTCAGGAAGGCCCAGGCTACCAATGTAGTAAGTGTTTTCTTACTTGAATTCTGGTGTCTCGAACACACGGGCGGTCCCGTCAATTGAAGCGGAAACAAGGAAGTTCCCATCTGAAGATGCAGCCAGTGATTGAATGGCATCAGAATGCCCACTAAAAGTTCTCACACAATCTCCTGAAAGGCTATCCCATACCCGTACTTTCCCATCAACACAACCCGTAGCCACATATCTCGATGTGCCTAACCACAACAGGCATGTGACTCCTTCCTGCACAAATTAAGGATTAACAAAAAGATCATCTAAGGGAGGGATATTGTGAGCATTTAGTTAAACCACCGTGAACTTTACTCATACAGAAACTGATGCCAAACGCAAGAATAATAGAATCATATAAATCAGTTCATGTAGTTGGAACAAACCTCATGTTCACATGTGCATCGAGGCAACGAATGTTGTAGATCCCAAATAATGAGCTTCTGATCCATGCTTCCAGTTGCAGCCCAAGGAGAGCTGCCAAGAGTGTCATTTCAAGTTTAACCAATCATATTGAAGTCTATATTATTACTACTACTAATATGAAAATAAGGCCATAATGCATACCCAAGATATGCATAGAACAAAGTTCAAGATTCTTTGCCAATCATAGAGTGACATACTGACATTTATAAATTTATTTTTTTAAACAAAGTAGGCTTCTATGAAAAGAAATTAAGCAATCCTGCCTCATCATGTCAACTATTTAGTTCAACTAATGAGAAAGTATGACTGTGTCTGGTCATGTTTAATCCGCAACTACTACTAATATTTATTGCAATTCAACCAATGAGAATGTATGGTTTTGTCTGGTCATGTTTAATCAATTACTACTACTAATATTTATTTTGAGGTGTTAAATCTTGTTTTTTCCTTTTCATTTATTAGACAAATGAGCAAAACATTCACAAAAGCCTAGAGAGATAGAGAGCAATAGGGGTGTCAAGACTAGGCTGCACCTTGCTGAAAGTCCAATACATTCAATTGAATCTGAATGACCATTCAAAGAACTGACAACCTGAGGAGAAAAAAAAAAAAAAAGGAGCACGTATTAGTTATTCTAGAACATGACTTCAAAAATCCTATTCATATGAATAAATCAAAATTGGAAGGGAATGAAGGTTCCAGTGGTGTTATCATGGTAGGACTCCTAACCTTCCCCGTCTTGATGTTCACAATGTGAGCAGAGCCGTCTTTTGAACCCGTGAGAACAAGTGTTGAATCTTTGCTGATTGCCAAGCATGTCAGCCCCTCTGTGTGATATGGATGACCTAGAATGGTAAAGATTTGTTATAATTACCAATCAGCTAACAAATCATTGGTCAATCTCGTAACAAGGCGTCTCAACTGCAAGAGAAATTAGCCGTTTGTTGCTCCTAATGATTTACCCACCTCAGCCATCACAAATTCACCACAACTCCACTGGAAACTATTTTTGAAACAAGAATTCAATATTCGCACCCTAAGGTAGTTAGAATTTGTTTTCATAACACTTCTATAGAAGGTCCTACATACTTGGCACTGATTTTAGTTTTATTTTTTAAATTATGGATTATTCAAGTACATTTACTTTTCACTCACTCAATGCTCTTGACAAATACTAATAAGATCTACCTCTCACAACATGAATGCTTTCACTACTCCGTGGGTTCCAAATCCTCAAAGTTGCATCATCTGAGCCAGTACAAATCGTTTTACCTTTGGCAAGAAAGGATAAAACATCAGAGTTGCACTTGTAATATACTTGACCAAATGGAAACAATAATAAATTTCATATAACAAAATGAGAGTACCATCAGGTGTGAAATCACCACAGGTCACACTTTCTGCATGACCTGTAAACATATTAAGAGAAGCACCCTTCTCAGCATTCCACATCCAAACAATACCGTCCTCTGAACCAGCCAAGATCAATTTCCCTATTGGATGCCACTTGAGCCACTGAGAAACCACAACTCTCAAGATTAAAAAGCTAATTCTGAAACACAGAAATTGTTACAAACAATATGAAAGAAATTTCACCTCAATTCCCTTATCAGGACCTTCAAGTGTGCACTTCAGATTTCTGGAATCTACATCCCAAACTTTGATAAGTCCATCTAAGCTTCCAGACGCAAGCAGATGTCCATCAGAACTGAAGGCTAAACTGGATACTGAATCCTTGTGACCTGCAACAAGATCCCAAAATACTTCAGTAAAGAAATATCAAATAACAACCATTATGATGATATGATGAAGGCAAATGCATATTAACAAAGTTGGCAAGTATATAAAGATGCTAGAAAATCAAACAAAGGTATAGAATCAACAGATTGGCATGTACCTTGTAACTCAAAAGCAAAATCTCCTTCACCAATTCTCCACATAAATCCTCTATCATCTCCACCCCCTGTTGCAACTAAGGTAGCATCTGTAGCCGTAGGGCTGCAGCATGCAGCGTAAAGTTCACCTAAAAATGTTGATTCAGAAGCATTCATAATAAGAAATAGTCACATAGCTTAATGTACTACAAGACAACTGATGTTGTACAAAGTGTAGACAGTGATGGAGACTCCACCATCAAACCCACAAATCAGCCATGCTGAGTGTGGACATTAAAATGAGCACCAAAAAGAAAGAGAATAAGAAACAAAGAATGAACACCTCAACCTCCTAGAATGAAGTCTCTGCCAGTTCATAGTCTACTTCTATATAAAGCTCACATTTGAAGAACATGAAGTATACCAGGTCAACCAACAAATGCAGAGAAATAATGACTCCATAATAAACATAAAATTGCTAGAGGTCTCTCAAGTTTTTTGCAGACATAAAAAAAGTTCAACTTCAATTTAGATATCACTGGTTAAGAAAGCTACAAAGTTAATCGCAGTTGGTATGCCATTAGTTGGGCTTGTGTAGCTACATGACTTCCGATGAACATTTAATTCAATTGTGATGGAAAATATACTAGAATATTTACATAAAGAATGATGATCACTTCATAATTATATATTTAGTTCAGATAGGTGAAAACTATAATAATGAGCAGTTCTGTAATGAATGGCTCATAAATGAAACAAGAGCCAGTGCTCATTGCATAATATGAGGTTACATTGAAACTAATAAGCAGCTAATTTAAACTAATAAGCAGCAAAGTAGCCTACCACTGTGACCTGTGAAAATATGCACTGAATCATCTTCTTCATCTGAAATCATCATGCCAAATGGATCCAGTTTAGTAATCAAGTAAAGAAAACAAAGTAAAAATGCAGCAAATGAAAATCACACAAGTATAAAATCTGAAAGCGAAACAATTGGATAACCACAAAATTGAGTAAAACTAAACATAAGTTCTTTTTAAATGCAACACCTACTGCTCCTTCAATACCATCATCTCCATCTCCATCTTCATCATCAGCATCTGGAAGCTCTATTACAATACATAACCACTTTAGTTCATCAACCATTATTTCAGAACAGGAAAAAAAGTGAAAAGAGATTGGATACAAGGGAAAATTTTACCTTCTTCATCCACGGGGATTTCCTGTATGATATCGCTTTCATCAAGGAACACATCCTCGCCGTCGTCATCTTGTTCTTCGTGGCGGTAAGGAGAGCTAGAGTTCATGGTTTAGCCTATGCAATGTTGCGCCGTATTTAGGAGTGCGCGAAGTTCTGGCCACCGCTATATATATAGGTTAGGTTGTAGTTACCAAAAAATATTAAAAAACTAGAAACAAATAGAAAAAGTTTAAAATCTTTACAAAAGTACATAACTAATTAACTACATAAGTTCATAAATCCATAACTCCGTTACATCATTCAAACATTCCAACATTCACATAACTAAGCTGGAACAGTAGAGGATACATAATTTTATAAAAAAAAATTAAAGAAATAATTTTTTAATAAATTAATTAATTAAAAAAAAAAAAAAAAAAAAAATTTTTTAAAAAAAAAAAAAATAAAAAAAAAATTTTTTAATAAATTAATTAATTAAAAAAAAAAAAAAAAAAAAATTTTTTAAAAAAAAAAAAAATAAAAAAAAAATTTTTTAATAAATTAATTAATTAAAAAAAAAAAAAAAAAAAAATTTTTTAAAAAAAAAAAAAATAAAAAAAAAATTTTTTAATAAATTAATTAATTAAAAAAAAAAAAAAAAAAAAATTTTTTAAAAAAAAAAAAAATAAAAAAAAAATTTTTTAATAAATTAATTAATTAAAAAAAAAAAAAAAAAAAAATTTTTTAAAAAAAAAAAAAATAAAAAAAAAATTTTTTAATAAATTAATTAATTAAAAAAAAAAAAAAAAAAAAATTTTTTAAAAAAAAAAAAAATAAAAAAAAAATTTTTTAATAAATTAATTAATTAAAAAAAAAAAAAAAAAAAAATTTTTTAAAAAAAAAAAAAATAAAAAAAAAATTTTTTAATAAATTAATTAATTAAAAAAAAAAAAAAAAAAAAAACTAAATACTTTGGAGGTTTTCCTATAGAAATGGGCTGCCTTTTTCTTTACAAACTGCAGGAATTATAATAAGAAGCATGTTGCCCAAGTTCCCTGCTCATATGAAAGCAAGAATTTATAAGTTATCAACCAGGCTCTAAAGAATTTTGATGATTTGAGAAATTATATCATATTTGAATGAAGCAGTGAGTTGAAGACATTATCCATTTACTTGTGAAGTTTTTAGAAGAATTATTTACAGTAATTTTTGGCCTATAACAATTTCACCTTACTCTAGCAAAAAATGGAATTGAAGAAGCTGTTCTCTAAATGCACCAAATTCTTGGCTGTACATTAGAGATGCTAAATAATCACATCTTCACAAGCTATGGCTTGAATAAAAAAAATACAATCTGTTTCCAACAGAATAGCACATGACAAGTTAAACTTTGGGCAGTAATGGTAGCAATAGAATTGTAGCTTGTAATCAACACAAAACATACATTGTTTAAATGCTTCCTTGCTTCCTCTAAATCCTCTCCAAGCCAATCAAAACGTTCCAGCGCAAGATCTGATCCAAACACGTATAACATAGGTCATCTATTAAAAAAACAAGTATAAATTTGATAAATAAAAAATTTGTAGAAAATTGGGGGGAGGGGGGGACCTAGTATGAACGAAAAAAAAAACAAAAAAGACTGACCTGCTGTTGAAGTCCTAGCAGCTGTTGAGTAGCAAATATGTTCTGTGGTTAAATTCAATCAAAATCAGTCTAATTATAAAAGCATTTAAACTGACCTGTATAGAGAAATTGCCATCTTTCAGTTGTGCAACACAAAAAGATTTTTAATTTTTTTTAAGAAGAAGCTAATTAGCAAAGAGAATTACCAGACTCCTCAAGGAACCTATTGTTCTTACAAATCCAAATCCAGAGCCGCTGTGCGCACTGGTGGTTCTACGGCTGTGCGCGTGCGCCTGTGCTTGTCGTGGACTCGTGGTCGGCTGGTTGGCGGTCGCTGCTTCGCTACTCGCTGGGAGAATCAGAGGGACTAGGGAGAAATGGCAGAATAGAGAATAAGGAAATTAGGGGCTAAGGGATTTAGGGTCGGCTGGTCAGCTGGTCGCTGCTTCGCTTAAGATAATAATAAGGGGGTCGGATGGAAAATAGTTTTCATGAAAAATGTATTTTAAAAGTCTAGGGAAATGTTGTTTTATGTTGTATGAAAAATATTTTTTATTGGAATTGAATTTCTTAAAGTTAAAGGAAAATACTAACCTAATGGGTAGTTCAAGTGTCAAATGAATAATCCGGGTTCGATTTTCACAAGTGATGATTCCCGCTCTCATGTCTCTCGAAGCGAACATACGGACGGAGAAGGACCTCGTGAATTTACCAAAAAAAAAAAAATCTTTACAAAGGGATTGGATTTTATTTTCCACATGACTTAGAAAAAATAAATGAAAATAACATGATTATACCATTTTACTTTTATGAATGTTTCTTAACTACATAGTCACATATTTATTCATTTGTCTTTTATGAGCATATTGGTCTTAAAAAAAAAAAAAACAGAAAGGGAAGCGGGGACTCCAGGGGAGTTAACAATTCTGTTCCTCCACCACTCTGCGAGCTCTTGTGACGTGCACCAAGTCATCAAGGAAGGCTTCCTCACTCACGCTTAGTCACATATTTTTTATATTCATTGTTCTTTACTTTTCTAAACTCAATCAAACAATGAAATTCGTATTTCCATTAATTTATTTCTATCGACCAAACAATAAAATCCATTTTCCTGAAATTTATTTTCTATGTAATTTCAATTCTATTTCCCTTCAAATATTTTCCACCAAACCAAACGGATTATAAGACTGGTTTATATATATATATGTATGTGTGTGTGTGTGTGTATGTATGTGTATGTGTGTGTGTGTACCCCACCCTTTTGGCCGGGTGGATAAGCCTGTTTTGACGGCTCTAGACAGAGGGCGCCAAAACAACATATACTACAAATAGAGCTGTCAATACGGGCTAGCGGGGCGGGGCGGGCCTAAGCCCTGCGGGCCGCGGGCCTAAACGGGGCGGGCCAAAAAAGCCCGCCGCTTGGCGGGCTTGAATTTTGTTGGCCCGCCCCGCCCCGC
>NC_044916.1:30230989-30259131 GCF_003576645.1 Ipomoea triloba | reverse complement strand
TGTAAATTGTTAGTTTATTATTCCTTTTTAAAAATTTTGTTATTTGTACATAAAAAATAATTAAAATAATTTATACATAACTCACATAAAACATAATTCATCAAACATTAAACATTACATAATTGATTATACATAAGTACATAATCATATTAGTAACATAACAATAATAAAACATTGCAAACAATAAACTATATATATATATATATAGTTAGTTAGTTAGTTTAATATATATATATATATATATAAAAGTAATGTACTGTGTGTATGTAATATATATACACACAGTACATATATATATACATATGTACACACAGTACAAACTATATAATATATATATATATATATATATATATATATATATATATATATAGTTTAATAATATATATATATATATAAAAGTAATGTACTTATATATATAATTATTAAAAAAAAAAAAAAACAGGCGGGTAGCCCGCGGGCCTTGGCGGGGCAGGCCAAAAAAGCCCGCCCTTTGGCGGGCTTCAATTTTCGAAACCCACCCCCTACCTAAGTAGGGGGTGGGGCGGGGCGGGCCGGCGAGCTAAGCCCGTTTTGACGGCTCTAACTACAAATACTAAATTAATTGAAGTACTGAAACTGTGACACGTATATCAACAATACAACACAAAAAATGGTCCGAAACGACGTCGTTTAACTAAATTAGTGGGGAGTTGATACGACGGACACCGTTCCACCCGTCCAATCCCCGTTATGTATAATTATGTGTATTATATTCCGATATTATGTGTATTATAGTATATGATTCTGTACATTATTCACTTCTAATACAATACACAAAATGTTAAAACATAATGCACATAAAAGTGTCACACATGTACACATAAGTGGTATTAGTGTTTACACTACTCTAATGATTAACACACATAGTCCATAACCATAATACACATAATTCATTAATTCATAACCATAATGTACATAAATGATAACACCAAATACACAAACACATCAGAACTTAAGCATAACTCATCTTACTCTACTCAAATGATTAGCATACATAATTGAGATGAATGTACAAAATTTGTGGTCATAATGCACATAATATCATAACAGAATGCACAAAATATCATGACAACATACACAAAACGCTTCTTATAAGTTAACGACCGACGGGAAACAAGATTTTTTTTTAAAAAAGAGCGTTAAATAAAAGAACTCAAAACGACGTCGTTTTGGATCGTATTGTCCACCTAGATCCACGATATAAATTGGCCTCTAGCACAAAGTAGAGCTTCTAAACAATGAGCGGTCACAAAAAATGAGGAGAGGCGCAAACGTCATAGCTCTATATGGGAAGGGCCTCAGATTATATTGCTCGGAAAATTGAGATTCCCTAAGTCAAAAAATAAAAAATAAAAATTCTATATCTACATCTATCTACAATATACAAATACATACAATACAAGCTTAATAAGAACTAATAAAATTAGGTCATTAACCGAAATTAAAAAATGTTTGTGTAATTATTTACTCAAATGAATGGTTCAATAACTAAAAAAATATTAGTGTAATTATTTACTCAAATGAATGTTCAAGAACTAAAAAAATATTGATATAATTATTTACTCAAATGAATGATTCATATTATTCTTGTTTTAATATTTTTTCATTATTTCCTACCTTACCCCATATTATTATCACTATGTTTTTCTTATGCAAAAATAGGTGCCAATATTAGTATTTTATATTAAAATTTTAAATTTATTTAAAATTTAATATAGTAAATAATAATAATAATAATAATAATGTAAAATATTTTTATAAATTGGATATTTATATTTTTAAAAATAACTAAAATATAACTCTAATATTTAATGTTATATGTTATTATTATTATTATTATTATTATTGAAGAAGATAAGAAAATATATGGTGGATGCTGCATAGTAATAATAGTGGAAAAGATAACGGAAGGGGTATATCTGTCTAAAATATTATGTAGTACAACTTTTATAGTATAATGTATAAAAAAACTTAACGGAAAAAACGAAAATAAAGGAGGGATATAACATTCATTCACATTTATTATGTTTTTAGATTATATATCTTTAAAAAAAATTAAAATAAAAAAATCGCCATATTCTTTCATCCAATACATACGGAGTAGTTAACAAAAATCATCAACGAATCAGCAAGACAGCAACATCGCTCCCTGCACTCCATCCGCCTGTGCCGACTACCCAACAATGCTGGCGCGAAGGAAATCCGGCTGAATTGATTGCTAGGGTTTACCGTCATCTTCAACGAGCCGAGGCTTCAATTTTCCAGCCCCAAAACCTCCTCCTGCCTTCTTGGACTGATAAATCCCCCCCCCCCCCTTAGGTTTTATATGATTTACTTAGTTGAGTTGGAAAAGAACATTGTGTTGGAGAAGGAATAGATAGAGGATGTAAGTTTGATGTCTCTACTCTATTCTGTAGATTGGTTTCATATGGTGCAATTTTTGTTTTTCTAAATTTTAGTACACTGCATTTCTTAATTCAATGAAGTCTTTATTTGGATTTGGTTAATTAGGAATTTAGGATTATTCAGTTGTAGATAACTGGGCCACTCCAATTGCCTTGTCTATTTGCTTTTTCTTCCTCTTTAATATTTTCAACCTGTGCATTCTAATTTTCTGGTTTTGTTTTCTCAATGCTGTGTTTATTACAGAGTAGCATTTTACTTTTTCATGTTTGATGGTTCTCCCCTCTTCCCCCCATCTCTCTCTCTCTCTCTCTACTTGTTTGTATGCATTTTCTCAGTCTGGTTCTTCTACTTCTTGAAATTTCAGCATCTTAATTAGAGGTATAATAGCAATCCATCTTATATATGCCATTTACATTTTTTTGTTAGTACTTCCCTCATTTCTTTACTCTTTTTTTCGTGGGTCTCTTAGACCCTTAGTATGTGGTTATTCTTTAGATTTGGAGCAAAATGGGTACTCTGATGATAGTGAAGTAACTAGTGAATCAAGGCTCTAAGCTTTCAGATTTATTGATGTTTTGTTATGAAGGCATAAAAAGCTTTGGTCTTTGGGTGATGGTTTGATGCATTTTTTTTGTGAAATGCAATGCTACTTGAGTTTGCGGATTTCATTAATCGTAAAGTGCTGTAGATGATACTGTAATCTTCTGTTTTTTTTTTAACCTTTCTTGTTGGTTTATTCCAAATGCTGAATCTTGATCCTCTTTCCATTTCTTTTTATATTTGTTAGCTTCTTTGAATCTGTAAAAGTACAGAGTTTGTGGTGTGATTGGTGCCATGATTCATGAATGACTGAAAACAGCTAGTAATTGCTATTACATATGCTTTTGATATTATTCTACAAATCTATCTAGTCTTTACTCTTTAGGAAGAATTCATAGGGTGATATTGAAAAAAGAAACTAGGCTATGATCTTTAACTTCTAGATGCCATCTGGGATGGATCAAGACAGTGAATGATGTGTGTTAGTAGCTTCAAGTATTGTAATGTTTTGTGCTGGCTGTATTGTTATTCAAATTGCCACTCCCTGATTTAGGCCCATTCCATTTGCTACCTCTAGCACAGTGTAGAGCTTCTGAACAGCGAGCTGTCACCGGAAATGAGGAGAGGCGCGAACGCCATAGCTCTATGTCGGAGGGGCCTCAGATCATACTGCACGGAAAACATCGATGGATTACAGAGCTCTAAACTTAAAATCTTCGATCGCCAGCTTAAACGCAAACAGGTACCTGTATATTTCCGGTAATTTTCTTTATATGTTTCATTTAATTTGAATTTTTGGATTTTTTCCATGTCTGAACAGCGTGATAGAGCGGCATGGTTGATGCGCCCCAATGATTCCTTGCTTGATACTGTTTCCGAGAATTTGCTTGATCGTTTGGAGGTAAGTGCTAAGTTTCCAAGTGTTTCTTCTTTTTTAGTTTTATTAAGTATTGTTGTTGTTGTTGTTATTTCATTTTCTGCTTTCAATTGTAAGTCTACCAGTGTTGAAAAAATTATCTTGTTATGAGTTAGTGGTTGATCACTCTGATTTTATAGATGTTGAATGGTATGTCCTTCTGCATTTGTTAGGACTGCAAAAAAGCATTTCCTACGGCATTGTGTATGGGAGGCTCCCATGAAGCAGTTAGGCGCTTGTTACGCGGGCGTGGTAAGACATAAAATCTTACTTGAGTTTCTTATACTTTTCCTTGCTGTTTAGTTATATGTGACAGTAACTTGATTCTGACACAATGGGACTATTGAAAAGAAGATTAGTATTTTTATGCATGTAATGGATTTTTGGAGAAATATGTCTGTGCAAAATTATACTCCGTATCAGTTATTAAATCCTAATACATGTGTTCCTTGGATTATCTACTGTCTACCTAAGGCTGAAGCATTTAAGTTTCGTTACTTACTAATATAAGAAAATTAATTCACATCATTGGCTATGCTCTAACGACATGAACATATTCAAGGATGAATGTGAGGTGTTTCTTTTCCCTGCAGAAAGACAGAGTCTTGATCTCAAAAAAAGTCATGTTTTATATCATTGTATGGTAATTTCCATATTTGGATAACTATGTAATACTGCCTCATGGTGACCCTTTGGTCCTTCATCCTTCAGTAATGATTTTTGCCTTTATTTGAACATACTACTAAATTCAAAGTATAATAATAGGTGCACTACTTTTTCTTTCCCAGGCGGTATTGAAAAACTAATTATGATGGATTCATCATCCGACATGATCAAAGTATGTAAAGATGCTCAGCAAGATAACCCCAATGAGAATGTTGAAACATCATTTATTGTTGGTGATGAAGAGTTTTTGCCTATCAAAGAAAGGTGTGCTTATAAGTATAAAATGGATTAAGAAATCTTTGCTATGACACTTCACCTGAATTTGTGCACCTGAATGTGTGTTAATGGAAGTGATTATTCATTGTCTTTATATTTTGGAGGTAAAAGTTCCTTGGATCTCGTCATTAGTAGCTTGGGACTACATTGGACAAATGATCTTCCTGGAGCTATGATCCAGGTATGAGCTTATTGATTTTCCATATTTATTTGCTTTTCTGAAAGCGGATTGCAGTTACTTCACTTTTATGTTGATATTCTTTCTTTTACCTAGAGTCTTGTTTTCAACTTTTATCAACTTTATCGGTATGTTGGTTACAGAAGTTCTACACTGGAAATTATCAGGCATTTATATTTTCATGTTTTTTGCATCTATGGCAGTGTAGATTGGCACTGAAGCCCGATGGTCTATTCTTGGCAGCAATTCTTGGTGGAGAAACATTAAAGTTGTTTCTGTTGTTTAAGTCAATTTAACTTTTTTCTCAAAAAAAAAAAGTCAATTTAACTTTTTTATAAAGTATGCTGTTTCTAAATCATTTGACATTCTTTTTCTCTCGCTCCATATATATGTAGGGAGCTGAGAATAGCATGCACTGTAGCTCAAATGGAACGCGAAGGAGGCATTAGTCCACGGATGTCACCTTTGGCACATGTATTTTTCTCTATTTGTTGACTCCTCTTTGGCATTCCATTCCAGTTTTTTGGTTGATATATGAGAGATTATGCTAATCTAGAATTCCAATCCTTTTTATTGATTATTATCAATAAACACTGTGTGCCATATTTTGTCTTAGTATAGATCCAGGTAGTGGTCAAGTGCTATTGCTGCTTCAATGATATTCCAATAGTAACACATTGTCAACTTTTTCTTTGGGAAAATAAGATCTATTATTTTCCATTTTTGCAAATTGTTTGTATAGGTGCGGGATGCTGGAAATCTTTTGACCAGGGCAGGCTTCACTCTTCCTGGTGTAGATGTTGATGAATATATTGTCAGATATAAGAGTGGTGAGTCACTGATCTTGCTGTTGGTTTTATTTGTCCATTGAAATGACAATTGTGAATAACTGATCTTGGACCCTGGTGGGTGCACCTCTGCAAGTTAACTTTGTTTCTGAGCATAAGGAATTCCTCTCCTCTTTTTGTACTCTCAATCTCTCATTGGCTTACACAATGTCACAATCTACAAAACTCAGAAGTTTGTTTTGTTTAAAAATTTTATACACTATTTGAAAAAATTATGTAAAAAAAGCACAAAGAGTGAATGAACGTGTGATGCGAAGTTGCTTACAGCTTATAAATGCCCTAGTTCAATTGTAAATTTGACAGAACTGTGGAATTTATAGTGAATCTGAAGTTGCATATTGATTCCAAATGCCCTAGTCCATGAAAAATCTTCATGCAAAGTGGAATATTATTTTACTATTGATATTGGTGACTCCTGATCATGTCTACTACATTTTTTTTCTCCTATTACATGTATTTTACTAAATGCATCTTCCCATCTCTATGCTGAGGTAGCTTTGGAGCTGATAGAGCATCTTCGTGCTATGGGTGAAACTAATGCCCTCTTACAAAGAAGCAATGTATGTTTCCCACTCGGTCAAACCCCCCTCCTCCCAAGAAAAAAATTGAAAAATGTGATAAAAAGATCCCATTTTTATGCTGTCTGCATTTGATCCTTTCAATCTTCCATTTGGGTTATAGATCTTGAAGAGGGACACAGCTATTGCTACAGCAGCCATTTACGAATCGATGTTTGCTGCAGATGATGGCACCATTCCAGCAACATTCCAGGTTACTATAATGGCCATTTCAATTTTTCCTAAAATTGACTTATCTTTTGTAGTTATTGTCCATGCACTGGAATCCATAGGAAGTTCTTGGAATACCCAAATATTTTCTCCCTTGGTTGAATGGAATGAGGCGATAATTGATTTATTGCTGCAATGAAGTAGCAATGTTGGGATAAGAGGCACAAATGCACAAATGTCGAACCAAAATTGAAATTTTAATATCTGGCACTGATTGAGAAGGCCAAAAACAAAACAAAAGAATACAAGGAGAAGAAACTGTATATGCCTGTGCCTAGTTTTTCAACCAAATATTTTAGAGTCTACAAAATGATGTGTTTCTTTGGCTTTTCTATTGGCCTCTCTTCCTACAGTAGCGTTAGGCTTCCTTTATCACTGCTTCATGCTTCTTCTCTTGGCAGAGAGAACTGCAAAGTAAATGCATTCTCATTAATCTATTTAGTAATTTTCTTAACCTCCAGTTTGTGTTGAACAACAGAGTGCAAAACTATTGGGTAAAATTGTTACGTACACACTAGGGGATGCAATACTTTTCTTTGACGAACCGTTGCATAAATCTTGTTTTTTTTTTAAAGGTCATATACATGACTGGGTGGAGGGAGCATCCTTCTCAACAGCAGGCCAAGTGTAGAGGCTCTGCCACAGTATCCTTTCAGGACATTCAGAAGCAGTTTGGTGGCAATAGTAACACTTGAAGTGTTGAACCATCCACACTTGGAAGTGTCTTACCATACCTGTATTCAGTTGTTCCCTAATAAGATCCTGATGAACTTGTGCTTTAATCTAATGTTTAGTCACAGTCCAATGTTGGATAGTGGAAATTTGGGATTTATGTTGTGTGGACCTCTGTAGATTCTGATAGGTGCACAATTAAATCATATTTCTTTACTGATTTCCGTATCACATGAACAATATAAAGTATAAACCCCTTTCAAACTCCTTTTGATAAATTATTCGGAGTATTTCATTTCGGTTGTTGGTTGTTGTTTACAAGTGAGTGTAACAGTTAGGGTTGAGATGGAGTTGCAGAGAGTTGGGCGAGCTGAAGAAGAGAAGAAAAAAGGAATGTCATATTCTGGAATGCCCTCCCTCCACTTGTTTACATTATTCATGAGCTTATATAGTAACTAACTGAGGGTATTTTAACAATCTTTATCTACAGTGACAAGCAAGCAAGCACCGGTGGGTGGGCGGCTGGAGATGGAGAATGGGTGGTCAGCGCCACCGGATAATTGCAGAACCCCAGGTAAGGCCGGCTCCGAATCCAGCAGCAGCAATCGTGTGGCCGGCCTGTATCTTCCCAGCTCGAACAGCCTCGTCCAATGCCAATGGAATAGAAGCAGCACTCGTATTTCCATAGTTCACCAAGTTTGATATCACCCTCTCTGCTGGGAACTCCATGCGCGCCGCCACTGCATCAATAATCCTTTGATTTGCCTGCACCATTATATTCAACAACAAATCCTAATTTCATAAATGCTGATATATATATATGTTCAGTTCATGATGGCCACACCTACTGAAAATAGCTAGACTCGAACCTGATGAAGAAGTAACCAATCAATGTCGGAGAGAGCAAGAGCTGTCTTCCCCAAGGCAGCTTTGATGGATCGAGGCACGATGCCAACTGCAAACTTGAAAACCTCCTTACCATTCATTTGCAGGCGGGAATAAGAAAAGCCGCCTTTGTGTGGAAAACCGTTTCTGGTTGGAGAATGGTTTGTTCCATCCTCTTTTAGAGGACAACTTAAGTGCCTGCAACACCCACGGTAGGTTCCATCTTAACTAATACTCTAAGCTAATAGTGGAGATTGCATCACATACAGAAAGAGGAGATGAATGATTGTATTTACCTTAAACCTTCACCATTACTATGGAAGTCAAAACTAAACAAAAAATCTTCACTTATATCACACTCCTGTTAAAAGTAAAAGTTTTGACTCATGAGATTGCGATTCAGATGAGTCCCAGGTAGGGGGGATTATTTGAATGTTGGGAAATAGCTACCTGAATCAATACAGCAGCTGCAGCATCACCAAAGAGAATACAGGATCCTCTATCAGACCAATCAACAAACCGGGAAATAGCATCAGCCCCAATTACAAGAACATTCTTAAAGCCACCAGCTGTATTGTATTTTATAGTAATAAACATATATCTATTATCAGTTCAAGGACATTAAGGAGTATAAGAATGTAAGGATTGTTGGGTCAACAAGCTAAGAATACAATTTATCCAATCTCAAGTTTGAGATTTCAACTTCACTTGGCATAATTGTTATAACACTCTTTTCAGCTCTGGGATTTGAAAAAAATCCCGCCATGATATTCATCAATCTTATAATTATATCTACCTTTTATATAGCAAGAAGCAGAAAACAATCCCAGCATGAACCCGCTACAAGCAGCACTGATATCAAAAGATAATGGATAGCTTTTGCACCCTAACAAATTTTGTATCTGAGTGTTGAAGACATATATAGACATTGGGAATAACATTAATTAGAAGAAAAAGTAAATAAACAGAAGGGTATATATATATATATATATGTAGTTAATGTCCATGATAAGAGTGTTAAAATTATATATACCTGTGGGGCATTACCAAAAAGTTCATCTGGAGTGGAAGAACACAACAAAATTAGATCCACATCTTCAGGGTCAACTTCACCCATCTCAAGAGCTTTCCTTGAAGCCTCTACTGCTAGAGATGTTAAACTTTCTTTGCCTAAACAAACCAATAGTATACGTTACCAAACTGAAATGCATAAAATGATTTTTTTATTATTATTATTTTTATTTTTATTTTTTACAAGATTACCCAATCCCAGTTACTAAGAACAGAATATGATAGTATTACAAAGACTGACCTGAAAGAAGTCTTCGATGTCGAATTCCTGTCCGTGTTGAGATCCACTCATCGTTAGTATCGACCATTTTTGAAAGATCATCGTTCGAAATTCTTAAACTTGGAACAGCAGAGCCACACCCAATGAGTTTGCAGCCTTTGTTAACAACAGTACTGTAAAAGTAAAACCATTATTACTTTCATATATATTCAGATACATATATACTCCCAATTGAAGAACATGCATGCTTCTTTCTTCACAATCTCATCATCGAGTTAAAAGTATATCAAGAACATAACTAACCTGAGCCCTGCATTCGTGTTCAAAATCGGACGAGAGGCGGATGCCAGCGTGGCAGACGCCATCAAAATCATCTTATTATTGCAGCAATGAGAGAGCATGATTATATTGGGCAAGAACTACAATGATTAGTTCGTTGGAACCCTTTGATTGAATTATTCCTCCCTTTTTTGCAGGGACCAGATGGAGAAGGAAGGAGAATATAATGGAGATACCATGAACATGAAAAACATGCCTCAGGTTTAAAATAACATGCATAATCAGCGATTATGTACATACTATGCTATTTCACTTTTAAACCCACAATGTCGTACCATATTATTAATTTTAAACCCATAAACTAAACTCCATCGTTTGCGTATTAATTTCAAATTCAACTTCATCAAATACTATAATATAATCTGCGATTATCCCAAAGTAAATATGTTGATACACGCCATTTTCCTTGAACGTGAAACATATGCATTATTCCAAGTTTCAAGTGAAGAACTGAGATTTGAATGAAGATGAAAAATGATGTTTTAATTAGCTATATTTACCAATTTTTCGGATCCTAAGTAAAAATTGAACTGGAAGATCTGAACTAAATTCAAATTAGTTTTATATTGATAGATACTCTATATACAGAAAGAAAAAAAATTAAAAATTGAAGGTTTTGAAAATAATATCTAGAGCTTAAAGTTGCTATAACATTAAACAAATGTATGCATACCAAGGAAAAAAATGGTCAACCAAATAAGTTGATCAAGTAGCTCAACCTTAATAATAATTGAACTGCCAAAAAGAGCTAATTAGAACATTTAGCCCATTTTACCCGTGGTCAGTAGTTATGCCGTGGACCCATGTCCACCTTGCATGGTGGACCTGGGACCAAAAACGATGCCGTTTTTTTTTAAAAATTTTTTTTAAACTTTTTTTTTTCCTAAACATATTGGCCTGAAATGTGGAACACAAACTCTACATTCACATACATTATACTCTACATTCACAAATTACATGATTATATGTTTAGTAACTATATTATCACTGTTATGCATTCACACATTCAAAACTCTATATTCACAGATCCTATACTCCATATTCACAACTTGAGAACTCCACATTCACACATTACAGCGCTACAAGTTGCTAGAACTTCTTAACTCTATTACAGATTCACACATGCATAACTCTACATTCACGATTTCTATACTCCATATTCACAATTTGAAACCTCCACATTTACACATTTCTGGGCAACTCTACATTCACACAATCATAAATTTACATTCACGATTTCTATACTCTACATTCACACTTTGAAACCTCTACATTCACACATTTTTGGACAACTCTATATTCAGCAATATGTTTACTAATTAAAAAAAAAAAAAAAACAAAACGACGTAGTTTTGGACCCAGGTCCACCTTGCAAGGTGGACCTGGGTCCATAGCATAATTTGCAACCCGTGGTGGGTGAGTTGTTATAGAGTGGACCATGGTCCAATACAATTGTTAAGTGAAATTATAGTGGAGTTAAAATGATACTTTAGTGTGTGAAAAATGAAATTAAAAAATAAAACCCATGTAATAACGTATAAAATCAAATGAAATTAGAACTCATACAATAACATATATTGTCAAATGAACATGAAATATAATTAAAATTATATATACTTCAGCGTTAAATAATTAAACTAGTGTGTGTGAAAAATGAAACTATAAAATAGAGCTCATGAAACAACTTATATTGTCAAATGAAATTGTAATAGAACTAAAATGATACTTTAATGTGCTAATAAAATAAAACTAGTGTACGGGCATAAAAAAAATGAAATCAATTTTTATACATTACATCAACTCTTATAAATTACTACGTATCATTTTTATTCATCATACTTTTAGGTTTTAACTTATAAAAGTACTTGATTATAACTGATATTTTTTAAAATGACTAAAAAATTAACATATAAAATATTTGATAATAACTTATATTTTTTAAATGACTGAAAAATTTCACATGCAATTATTGATTGAGAGTGCATTTTATATATACATAGGAAAAATGACTATATTCTAGTCTCTCAATTATATTAGAATAGGTAACTTAATTATACATGTGGACTCATTTAATCTTTAAATTATTTGTTTGGTGGTCATTTTATTCCGTCACCTCAAATAGCTGTTAAAATTAACGGTGATGGAAGGATAAATAAGTAAATTCATTTCATGGTTAATTTTAATAGCTACTTGAGAAGAGAGAATGATCACCGAACAAATAATTTAGAGACTAAATTAACTATTCTATCACTCCGTATAATAAAATGTTCATTCAATAAAAGTTACACATAATTGGGGTAGAAACAGTAAAAGGATAGGATCGGAGTGCCCAAACAGCAATGCATATGATTAAAAAATGAATAATAAACACCAAACAACCGTATCATCATCATTATTACTCACTTACTCTCCCGATAACTTTTGCCTACTCACACTCACTCCCTTTGTCTGCGTCCCACTCTCACATCTCCATACTCATCCCCTCTCTCTCTCTCTCTCTCTCCCTCTCTACTTGTGTGTATGCATTTTCTCAATCTGGGTTCTTCTACTTCTTGAAATTTCAGCATCTTAATTAAAGGTATAATAGCTATCCATATTATATATGCCATTTACCTTTTTTTAGTACTTCCCTCATTTCTTTACTCTTTTTTTTTTCGTGGGCCTCTTAGATTCTTAGTATATGGTTATTCTTTAGATTTGGTGCAAAATTGGTACTTCGATGATAATGAAGTAACTAGTGAATCAAGCCTCTAAGCTTTCAGATTTGTTGATGTTTTGTTATGAAGGCATAAAAAGCTTTGGTCTTTGGGTGATGGGTTGATGCATTTTTGTGAAATGAAATGCTAGTGAAGTTTGGGGGATTTTATTAATCCTAAAGTGCTGTAGATGATACTGTAATCTTCTTGGAATTTTTTTTTTTTTTTTTTTTTTACCTTTCTTGTTGGTTTATTCCAAATGCTGAATCTTGATCCTCTTTCCATTTCTTTCTATATTTGTTAGCTTCTTTGAATCTGTAAAAGTACAGAGTCTCTGTTGTGATTGGTGCCGTGATTCATGAATGACTGAAAACAGCTAGTAATTGCTATTACATCTGCTTTAGATATTATTCTACAAATCTATCTATAGTCTTTAGGAAGTATGATATTGAAAAAGAAAATAATCTATGATCTTTAACTGAACTAGATGCCATCTGGGATGGATCAAGACAGTGAATAATGTGTGTTAGTAGCTTCAAGTATTGTAATGTTTTGTGCTGGCTGTATTGTTCTTCAATTTGCCACTCCCTTTAATCTTGATGGAACTCAATGGGATGATTCTTTCCTGTTCTTTTCCTTTGAGATGCATGCCAGATAGCGAGTACGAGAATACATCTGGGGCTGAGGAACTTGGATCAAGCGAAATTAGAGCTAGGGCGAGTAAGGAATAAGGATGTCGAGTGACAGATGCAGCCATTGGTGCTATACCTGTAGACAACCGGTATATCTTACAAGAGAAAATGTGGCGTGCCCTAACTGCCATGGAGGGTTTGTGCAAGAGCTTGATGAGATAATGACGACAAATCCTGAATATGAGAACCAAAGGCCAAGGTTCATGGGAGCTATCTCCAGTTTCTTGAGGCGGCAAAGATCAGTTAGAGGTAGTGGCTCGGGCAATAGGGGGATATCGGATAGGGAGCCTGAGCACAATAGCTCGTGGAATCCATTGCTGATCTTCAGTGGTGATATGCCAGTAATGATACCTGACAATGGAGGAGTTCTTGAGTTTCTCAACGAGGCTCTTGGTTTCAGAAGGGAACATGGTGGCGATTATTTTATTGGTCCAGGAGTGGAAGAGTTCTTTGACGATATCATCAGTACGAACCGAACTGTTCCTCCCCCGGCCTCAAGATCTTCAATTGAATCCCTTCCTACAGTCAAGATATCAAGGAAACACGTCCGGTCTGATCTTCACTGCGCTGTTTGTAAAGAGAAATATGAAATGGGGACAGAAGTAAGAAAACTGCCTTGCAAGCATTTATATCACTCTGATTGTATCATTCCATGGCTACAACAGCGCAATTCATGCCCAGTTTGTCGCCGGGAGCTGACTCCCGAGAGATTGGGCGATAGTAATAGCCATAGCCAGAACTCCAGGAGTCAGAATAGAAGCAACAGTAGGAGATTTGACAGAAGGGAAAGTAGGAGGGAGAGCACTAGCGAAAACCGAGAGAGGAGGAGACCATGGTCTTTCCTGTGGCCCTTTGGTTCGTCTCGCTCTCATGCACGCCATACTGCAGTTGCAGTGCCTGAAACCAACATAGAGACCAGCCAGGAATATCGTCATTATAGCGAGTACTCTAATTGGCCATTTGAATAGCAAGGTTGGTCAGCATGAAACTTTCTTGTATACTGCATTCTTTGTTGTGATAATAATATTGTACCTTTAGTCGAACAAAGTCTCTAATGGTAGAGACAACTCTCCTTGTTCCCATGCTGTCAATGGATACATGTGTTTTCTTTTTTTGTCATTTAATCTTGATTCCCAGTAAATTAAATTAAACTCATACTTCTTTGCCACGCTTGTGATCCTTTCCCTTTAATTTCCCTTTCATGTTGTTCATTGCTTTTACATTTATTTGGTAGTATTTGGTGTCAAATATGTGCCAGCATGAGAGACAAATAAGGCAATGTTTGATGAACCAAAGGCCACTTTCTTGGGAAAAGCATATGGTCAAACTATTCCCATTCTTACTTGTGTATCAAGATTTATAGGCTCGCAGGCATGAAAATTGAAAAGGGACCTTCATTGCTTTAGAGACAAGCTCTTGGCTGCCAATCTTATCCACAATTTTTCCATTAAGTTTGAAGAATATAAATATGAATAATATAGTATTAGATTAGAATCACATTTTTGGACTTTTACTTGCAAAATTTGTAGTCTAATCCTTTACCTTTCGAATCATTTGCACATGTATACATGTGATCAACTGAGCATTACAGTCTGATCTGTTTCATTAAGCATGTGAGCAATGATACTTCCATCTTTAAAAGTTAATAAAAGGCTGAACAAATAAATGAGAATCCTAGAGCTCTCCATGTTTCAAACTTTTTTTTTTTTATACATTAGATATCTCAACTTATTCCAGATTATTCTTGAGTTCTGTGAAAGAAGTGAGTCGAGCTTTTATACATTAGATATCTCAACTTACTCCAAATTATTCTTGAGTTCTGTAAAAGAAGTCAGTCCCCATTTTTCAATTTACACTCTGAACAAAAGCTCTTAAAATCTTCTAATCAGTCAAGGTTCAATACAATGAATTGGTAGAACCACCGTTCATTTCTTTAACTTTGTTTTCATGTTATTCAAATTGGGTGTTCTGGTGACATATTTAGAAGCATATCTTCTTTATTTTAAAATTTATAAGACTATAAAAGTCTATATGGAACATTTATAAATTTAACAACATTTCCATATAAATACCGATAATCCAAACATTTAATCTCTACCAACAGACAAGAACCATAATAGATATCAAACACAAGCAGAAATTCATAAGTTCAAAATTCAAAGATCCAAGCATATTATATAAAAAGAAAATATCACTCAGAATGTTATAAAAACAAAACTAAAAGGGGATTTTCTAATTTGTAAGCTCCATAATAGCTGAAACAATATCCCCATCAGCAGCCTTGAGAGCTTTGACAGCCTTTGCCCTTGAAACACCTGCTTGGGTCATAACCAACTCAATGTCCTTAGGCTCTACACCGGTCTCATCTACATCCTCATCATCTTGAACTGCCGTTGATGGCTCAGGCTTTGACACCACATTGCTGAGATTAGGAGCCTTGAATTGCTCGGCAGCTTGAGTCTGCAATTGTGAGCTCAAATCCTCAATCTTCGCCTCACCAAATATAACATATGTGTCTGAAGTGGGACTCTTGAAAACATCTGGTTTTGAGATGACAAATAGAATCTGAAAAATAACATGAAATAAGAATTAATCACCAAGAAAGATATGCCATTTCGTTAAGTAAATAATTAACTAACATTCTTGCTCTTCTTGACCGTGACACGGCTGACACCAGCAATGGGCTTCATTCCTAGCTTTATCATAGCCTTACGACTCTTCTTCTCACTCCTACTCTGCTTTGACCTACCACTACCATCCCCATGTTCTGCCAACAATGAAAGACACTTAAATTTATACATCCAACATTATCTTATACATAAGCTACAAGGGAATAAAGAAATAACGGGAATGAATATATATACTGAAACAAAGCATACTGATCAACATTAAATTATATGAACCAATAGGAAGGTGAAATTCTCACTTCACAATTACTGAAATAGATACAAACAGTCAATAAACCATCATACTCTTACCTTCATCTTCATCTTTGTCATCGTCGTCGTCATCATCATCATCTTCATCATCGTCATCCTCCACAACTGGCACCTCAGTCTGCATGACATATGCTCAGTACATAATCTTAAAAAATTAAACTTAAGGCCTATATTGCCAAAAAAAATTTAAACTTTCAAAGTTGCTAGTGGTCATTCATGTATGACTCATGAGATCTGATATGTCATACTTTCCTGTTAATTTCCCTTTGGATGCATAATATTGTCATCCTTTCACTGCAACTACCAAGAGTGAAAGATCCTTGAAGAAGTTCATTGAGCACACAATGCCAGAATGCTATGATGCATTGTTTTCCTTTGTATTTATTTACTTACATGATATTAACATCTGGTTCTCAAAAAGTGTATACACAAGTGAGTTGCTATGCAAAACCATAAAGTGGAGCACAAAATATGCACTTGTTATAATAAGTGTAAGGTCAAATAATTAAACTAAAATTATATTATTCTGATATCAAATACTACCACAGATTTGTGTACACCCTCTTAAATTTTCACACAACAATCATTGGCTCTTTCTTTCTACTCTCCCTTTTCAACTAATATTGTTAAGAAAGGTCATTACTTGTTTAAATACTAACATCCTTTCCAGTACTTTTTTGGTCCAAGAGAAAGCCTAAACGGATATAGCAGAAAATTTAACTAAAAGCATTCACCACCCACCTCCAATCAGTTCAATTTCCGACAAGAAAAGAGTTAAATATCCCTAATAGCTTCACCAAAAGATATCATTTTCCAAACAAAATAAACAACTGCATCTTTTTATTCAATCTTCCCAACTATACTCTAAATTCTCTCTAGATCTCACTACTATTGATATTCAGCTGGTCCGGAGTTTGAGTTAAGAATGAAGTGACCGTAAAACAAACATTACTTTAACAAATCAAATGAAAACTAAAATGACATTCGATTCACAGCAAATATACAAAACAATCGAACCCAATTAACAGATTGCTCTTAAATCAGTAGCGGAAACCTCCAGATTCAACCTTTTTTCACTCCTAGGGTTATGTGACACACACAATAACATGCATACATAAGCTTGCGGCAGTAGAGTGAGGTCTCACCTCGATCTTCTGCTGTTCGAGCTGCGCGGCAAGAAGCTCTTCTTGGGATTGAGCAGTCATGGTTACAAGAGAGAGTGGGCAAGAGCGCAGATGAAGACTGGAAGGAAGGAGACAACAACGATCCTAAAACCCTAGTAAGAGTAATCTCTTCGGGCTTCGGCCTGGATCTCTATCTATATACGCGGTGACCACGTAGCCAGGACGCGCGTGGACTGTGGATTGGAGTAAGAAAAGAAAATGGGAGCTACGCATACCACACCGTTTTGTCCAATAAATGTTAGTAACTTAGTATACCAATCAAGCCCAATTATATTAGTTGGGCCAGCCCGTACTCACCATGAAATGTACACTTGTTATACGCTTTAGTTGGGCCATCCCGTATTCACTAAGAAATGTGCAATTGTTTTACCAAGGACTAAGGTCCACAATGGTCTAAAAATTATACACATGTAGTTAATATAATATGTTTCTTTAGTTAATAAATTATATTCATATAAATAAATTGAAGAAATATAATATGCTAACTACAAATATATAATATATAAGCTGCATACATATAATATCTTAACTAGTTAATATATTATGTGTTTGCAGTTAACATTTTATACACATTTAATTTTTTACACACACATAATCTATTAATGACAGATACATAATTTAAATGTCATTTTAAATCAATATTCATATCATTTTAAATCATGATTCACAGTGTAAAGTAAATCCCAATTGAGTATAATTTGCCAAAACTTTAATTTAAATAATTTACATTTCAACTGTTCTATTTGCTAGAAATATTTGGTGCTCTTATTTTATATTTTCAACTTTGTCTTGTTCTCACAAGTTCGTGATGTAAACACTTTTTCTATAAATTCATATGATAAAAATAATCAATCCTTATTTATCAGATCAGACTTAGCCATCTATTCGAAGCAATATCCGGCACTGGCAATTGGCAAGGCAAGCAGTATGCAGCAAGGTTGATTGGTTGACAATTAATTTGATTAAGGTGTGAAGTTCCAAATAAACAAATACTAATAAAATTGATATGACTTTGAGCTTGGGCAAGTTTTGTATTTATTCTGAGGCGGACGCTCAACCAACTCACACCTCCTTTTCGATTTCGATTTCGATTGTGAGCCTAACTCATTTGCAGGTAAACCAATAAATCAGAAAGCATAGCGCACAACCAATTCCTTCATCTTAACATTTTTTTTTTAATTTTTTACTTTCATTTATTATTCACAAGTAGACCCATTTTGTCTCCATTTTTCTAAATTTGAAAAAACAAATACTACAGTCAAACTGACTTGACTATAATTTATTGCCTCATAAATGTAATATATAAATTCTGAGACATGAAATTAAAGTAAATGGACGTATATTGATAGACAGACAAATCTTGCGTTGCAACATCATATAATGCAAGATTTATCTGCAAATATAATTAATTTTTTTTTTTTTAGATTCTTTTTACATTTACTCTAACCTAGCTAGTTCAAGTATCTATTCAACATAAACCTAAAACTTGCCCGTTGACAGCTCAGTTGGTCACACTTATGAAATTTGGAAAGAAATATTAGAGATATAAACAAATGTTTATATTTACATTTCCATATGCTTTGTCGGACTGGCGCGTGGGTTAGAGATTCAATATTTTGGACAGAAAAAACATAAATCTGAAACCTTCCATATGAAAGATCCTTTTGGCAGAAAAAACATAAACCCGAAACCTTTCATATGAAAAATAACAAAATGTCATTCACACCACAAAGTAAAAAGTTTACTTACATTTATTTATTTATTTATTTTTGCATAAGGGTAGACATGAAATTAATAACGAATAAATTTGAGTATTTATTCAAAAAGTGGATAGGGTAATAAAAATGTAATTTAATAGGGAGATTGAAAATGTGATCCGTTTAACTCACTCAAAATGGGGAGGTCTGTATTAAAACATTAAAACAATTGTCAGTTGTAAGAGGCAAATCAAGGCGTGTATTTCATGACAATTTGAGAAAAACAAAACACACAAATTTGAAGTTTATGTCCAAAGATTAGCACTTAGCAGCAGTAGAGAGTTACTTCTACCATTCTTAGTTCCAACTTCATTTCTAACCCAACAAGGACTGTTATTCTTAGTTTCTCACCAAGAAAAGCCTTTTTTCCCCCTCTCTCTCTCCTCCAACACACAAAAGGGCAAAAGGGAAAGAGAAGGAAGAGTCGAGAAGATAGGCATGGGGATGGGGAGTTTCTCACCAAACCACAACAGCTATGGAGACTAACAAAAACCCGCATTGCCGCTATTACCATTACAATGGGGAAGGTAGATGATGAGCAGTCATTGCCGACAGCAGCAGTGCGTCAGCAGGGCTCGGGGTCGAATGCAGCCAACAATAGATGCTGCTGCAGCAGCAGATTCAGGCTGTGGGTGAGCTTCAGATGTGTGTTTGCTCTGCTGCTTTCTCTGGCCGTCTTTATCTCTGCCGTCTTCTTGCTCCCATTCTTCCGCTCTTCAAATCCTGGGCCTCCGGATCCCGATTCCAGATTTGGAGGTACCCACTTTTCTTTTTCTTGATTTTTTGGTCTGTCAATTCCATAACTTCACACTGTATGCACCGACAGATCTCTCTCTCTTTTTTAATGGTTTCATTTGGGTAAGTGGGTATTTATTTAAATTACAAATGCGAGCTAATTTATTCATTTAATTTACTTACTATTTGGAGTGACCATTTTTGCTGTTGGATTCTTGATATTTTCTGGGTTAAGCAGAGCATTTTGAATTTTGAGTTTGTTTTAGTCGGATAAACTAGGTCAATTTTGCTGGTTTTGAAGTGGTAAACCTTGTCGGTGTTTTAGCAGTTTATTTCTAATTTGGTACGAATTTAGATGTGGATTGCTTTTTGCTGGGCTTCAAGAAATGGAATTGACTAGGATAGTTTCTATAATGGTTTTGCTCAGTTTCTTAACCCTTTAGGCTTTAGCTATATTTGAGGGTAATATTGTAACAGGGTATGATTTCAGTTGATTTCCCAAAACTGAAAATTGGCCAACTTGAAATTTGAAATTGACATGTGAATGTAGGATTAAAGCTTATCTTACATTAATTTTTCTGCATTACCATTAAATCTTGTGAGTGGAAGTTTGAACATAAATAGGATAGATCACGCAAATTTGAAACATTTGCGAAATTTCATTTTGACCCTTTGCTTAATTGGCTTCTAAGTTTCATTTGACACTCAACAATCAGCTAGGGATATTTTATCTGTTTTTTAATACTTGATATTACCAGAATTTCTTCTGCCTTCACTGGTGGATTTATTAGCAGTGCACAACTGGGCACTCTTTAGGTTCCCCGAGTGATGTATGCTCACTAGTCGCTCCCACAGGTTTTGAATGTCAATAATAAAGCTGCATTTAACTAACTAGTGCAAGCAATAAGGTATACCATTTTTATAATTTTATCATGTTAGTAGTTCTTGATATCTGCATGACTATATGATCGTGGTACTCTTCTCCAAGAGTTCTTGGTTGTGGTGATATGGTGAAAATCAATATTTAACCCACTCCTATCAGAAAAAAAAAAAGTAATGTAATATTTCAATCCCACTCAGTCTTCCTCATGAAGAGATCCTTAGAGCACAAGTGACAAGACAGACTCATGAAAGAAGGTAAGTGAAGCATAAATAATGTGGTATGGTGCCCTGTAACCTTAATGCATAGTTCACCGCTCTGGTGATGTTAAAATATATTCATAAATGACTTCCTGATGATGTTGGATGTAAGTAGTTAATGTTCTTATTGCTTCACCTTTCTTTTAAAAAAACATGTCAAACAAAGCGATAATTATCTGTAGATTGCTAATGAGATTGGATACCAATTTATGACCGTTAATGGTGTTTTCTTTCCTGGAGTTTAGTCCCGCTGTGACCTGAATTTCATCTGCCTTTGGGCGGTGGAATATAGTACATAAGTACATTATTTCTTCTTTGTATGGGTATACCCTAAAACACTCTGATTAGTATGTCATCACTGGTATGGACATGGACGTGTAAATGGAGTTAGACATAACCACAAGTAGGACTGATCGAAGCATTTACTTCATTTAAGTCTCCCATTTTAATTTGTCATTCTTCAAATTTGGAAGGTCTTCGCTTTTTCATTTTTGTGTAGTAATTTGTTTTTGTATTGTACTTTTTTTCCAGGTTATGACATAGTAGCTAGGTTCATGCTTGATAAACCAGACTGGTTCTTGGAAGATTATATCTTGCAACTTGAAGATGATATTTTTGATGAAATAAATGTTGCTCAGACAAAAGTATAGTATTCCCTGCAACCCTTCTTTTGTTTTCCTTTTTGTACTTGTCAGTTTTGGTATTTCTTCCAATTCTCATCTCAGAGCTTTCTTATAACAGGTCGATATAATATCTTTTGAAACTTCAGCTGGATCGAACACAACAACAGTTATCTTTGCTGTTGATTCTGATGTCAAAACTTTGAGGGTCTCTCCGACAGCTCAGAGTTTAGTCAGGGCCAATTTTGAATCTATACTTGTTCATCAATCAAATCTGCGCTTAACTACTGCATCTTTGTTTGGGGATCCGATATCTTTTGATGTGCTGAAGTTCAAAGGAGGGATTACTGTGAGTCCGACGCAGAGTGCATTCCTCATGCAAAATCAGCAGTTCCATTTCAACTTCACCTTGAACTTTTCCATTAAGGAAATACAAGATAATTTTGATGAGCTACGGGGGCAGCTGACATCGGGCTTGCATCTTACTGCATATGAGGTCTGTCTGTCAATATGATTTGTTGTCTAATTTGTGTGCACTGTTTTGTGGTGATGCCACTATATGCAGTTCATTTTGATTGGAAATTTTCTTTAAATTCTTTGCTTTATTCTTTCTATTATTGCTGTTATAACACAAATACTTTTCTCTTTCTACCTATTTCCTTGCTTAATAATGGAAGAGATGATTAAATGAGTTTCCCTGCCTGTTTATATATATATATGTGTGTGTGTGTGTGTGTGTTTTACTGTGTACTCCTAAGTCTCCTACCCTTCTCTAAAATTGGAACATAGTTAAATATATACATTTTACATTTTTACCCCCCCTCCCCCATAAGATGCACCAAAAAATATAGTACTTTTTCAGTATAATGGCCTTTTGCTGACTCTTCAAGATTTAACTTTCTTCTTTTGTTTTCTTTTAGTGATTAAATTACAAACTACCCTGTACATTTGTAGGAAGCTCTTTCCATTTTGGGAACTTTACATTCACATGGTATATATGGCATGATAATTAGAGTTTTATTTGTTTTCTTTTTGTGCCCGCAGAACTTGTATATCAGCTTGACAAATCTAAGGGGTTCAACTATTGATCCTCCCACCATTGTTCGGTCTCAAGTTCTTTTAGCAGTTGGGATTAATCCTTCAAGGTCGAGAATGAAGCAGTTGGCTCAAACAATTACTGGTCCTCATGCCAAAAATCTTGGCCTCAATAACACTGTTTTTGGCAGAGTTAAACAAGTGAGCCTTTCTTCAAATTGGACGCGCTTACTTGGGGGTCCCGATGCTGGCAGCCCCTCACCTTCTCCGGCCCCTCTGCCACACCATAGCCACCACCGAGATACTAATCTTGCTCCTGCGTTTTCACCTTCCTCGAAAACTGGGAAGAGTGGACATGTGAGCGGGGAGAAATCACCATCACCTACACCTACACCTGCCCCCGTGCCTTCTCCACACTTACATAAGATTCATCAGGTCAAGCCTCCTGCTTGTCCTTTTGGCCCGAAGGGGACGCCTCCAAGTAAAACACATAAACAAAATCATATGGCACCTCCAGCATATGCACCAAATGCTGCTCCTGCTTCCTCGTTGAAACCACATCGAGAGGCTCCAACACCTAGCCCACACGAAGTTCCTACACCAAGCCCAAGCCCAAGCCCACTGCCAAATGTAGTTAATGCCCGTGTTCATCCCCCGTCAGGAAGTAATTCTGATGCAGAGCCTCCTGACAAATTGCGTTTAGTTTCGCACATCCCATCATCAGGTGAGCACAGTAATCTTTATCAGAAAAGTGACTGGCAGCATAAAGCTAATGCTTATTTTTTACCAATGCAAAGTCTATTTTGTTCCTTTTTCTTTCATTTCTCCTTATGCTTAATCAGTTTTATTGGTACAAGATAGTTAAGCTGATGCGCTTCTTCTTGCAGCATCCACAGTTCTTTATTCAAATTTATGGGCTCTCCCTCCATTTCTACTTGCGCTACATCTATAGCAGCAGAAAGAGAAGCAATTTTTTTTTTTCTTCAGCAAATTCACCTCCTGTATTTGGGAAAGGAGTTCAACACAATGGAGGGAATTTGCAGGCAGGCGAGAGCGATGCCAAAAGGGCATGCCCCTCACTTTTGAGTAGATATATATATGTGTTTTGTGCGTGTAAATATGTGATAAAACTTAAGCAGCGAGATGGATTTTCGGGTCAAAGTCACAGAGGTGACGGGCCTGAGATGACATGCATCGTCGCCGTTATGTATGATCTCTCTTCTACATAAGATGTAAGGAGGGAATGAAATGAAACTAGCAAATGTATAAAACGATGCACTTTTTGTTTCTATCATCTTCCATGCCCACTGGTTAGCTTTGTTTAGTTCATTCAGATTGAATGTTGCAGGAATTCTGATGTGTTTTCACTAACATCTGGGTTGTTATGCCCTGGACCCAGGTCCACCTTCTACATTCACATACACTATACTCTACATTCACACTTTGTAAACTCCACATTCACACATTACAGGATTATATGTTTAGTAACTATATTACCATTGTTATGCATTCACACATTCAAAACTCTATATTCACAGGTCTTATACTCCACATTCACAACTTGAGAACTCCACATTCACAACTTGAGAACTCCACATTCACACAATATAGCGCTACAAGTTGCTAGAACTTCTTAACTCTATTACAGATTCACACATGCACAACTCTACATTCACGATTTTTATACTCCATATTCACAATTTGAAACCTCCACATTTACACATTTATGGGCAACTCTACATTCACACAATCATAAACTTACATTCACGATTTCTATACTCTACATTCACACTTTGAAACCTCTACATTTACACATTTTTGGACAATTTTATATTCAGCAATATGTTTACTAAAAAAAAAAAGACAAAAATGACGTAGTTTTGGACCCAGGTCTACCTTGCAATGTGGACTTGGGTCCACAGCATAATTTGCCCTAACATCTGATATCCACAATTCCACAAGCATGTTTCATTCATGATATGATTAAAACCAATTTTTTTTTTCAAAAAAAAAGTCTAACATATATTGTTCACTAGTCTAAAAAAAAATTTATGCACTACTTTTAATTTTTCTTGTCATGATCTTTCTTATGGTGGTCTACTTGTTAAGTAATGTCATTTTATTACAAGGGATATTCGTACTTGCACGGGCGATTGGTTCTTCATTTGTTCTTGGTGTTTGGGATTTCGTTCCTTTGAGTTGTATTTCGAATTTGGTTTCCTCTTATGTTAATGAAGGTTCCCTTTATTTTCAAAAAAAAAAAATAAAATAAATTCAAACCTTCTTCATAGTAATACAATTTTTTTTAAATTTCCAAACTATATTGCTTTAATCAGAATATACGTTTGATTACAAGTTATTCAACTATGGAAAAAATTCTCTCCATTTTAGAGATTTAAATACAAAATTTTATTATCATAAATTTTAAAGGGAAAAAAATTAGTATTGAAAATATAAAGGAGAGTTTTTCAAAGAAAGAGTTCATATATAATTACAATTGAAGTTTCAAACATATACACACGAATAACTTTTTTTTTTTTTTTTTTGAGATAAACTTTTGAATCCATACATTGTAACTTTATTACATGTATTTAATTACAACAATATTAATAAACTCATTACAGGTTTATAGACATGTTATGTTTACAAAAATAAGTTAATTTTTATTGACTTATTAATTATCATTAAAACCCCGCATTAAGAAGACTTCATTAACTTTAAAGTGAAATTGTTATGACACAATTTTTATTTTTATTTAAAGAAGACATGATTTTTATTATTGATTCTAAAGATCTACAGCACTCACCTTTACTATTATTTATTATCACAAGTTGAAAATGCTTATTTTGATTAGGTTAGAAATAATCATTATAATTTTTTTTTTTGATAAAGAGAGAGGGAGATATCCCGAAAGGAAAAAGAGACTACTACATGCCCCCGCCCCTAGTTAGGGGAATGACACGATGAAAACTAGCCCCAACTTGGTCCTCGTAAAGCGTCGTCATAAGATCACAAGGAACATCGTCCAACTGACAAAAACCACCAGGCGGACTTAGAGCCTTTTTCACAAGCGCGTCTGCCAACCGGTTCTGTTCCCGGTAAACATGAGAGAAACAGATGTCTTCGAAATTCTGCCCTTCCATTAAACATCGTTGAATCAAGTTAGCAACATTGGACTGGGCACTTGTACTTCACGCTCTAATAGATGTGGCCCTCCCAAGTGAGAGGTCACAGGTTCGATTGTTGGATTCTCAGTTGGAGCGTTGGCTCTTTGTGCTTCAATAGGTTTTAAAAGAGTATGTACAAACAGATACTACATTGTAACAGAGTTAATAGTATTAAAAAAAAATTTCTACATCTTCTCAACACTTTTTTGGACCCAAATGATAAAAATATGCTATTCTTAATTACCATATTATAAAATAAAAGTGAGAAAATAGAATTTGAGGAGACAAGAGAAGTCTAATTTGTATTCCAAAAAAAACAAGAGGAAGTCTAATTTGTAACGCCTATATATCTTGACCAGTCCGCCTCTTTCTTCTCTTCACTGCACTGCTTCTCTCTTTTCCCCTAAAATCCTAAACCTCCCTCCATGGCTATGGAAATCGGCATTGTTGAATACGTCGATCAATCCCCCGATCTTTTTAACGTTCAGTTCCACGGAGAGTGTATCAGAACCTTGGTCACCTATGAAGCCAGAAAGGTCGATGAGTGGATCTCTGAGGTGGAGGCCATCCATCGCCACCGTCTGAACCACCTGATCGTCGGCCTCGACGTAGAGTGGCGCCCCAATTTCTCCAAAGGGCAGCAGAACCCGGTTTCGACTCTCCAGCTCTGCGTGGGGCGCCGCTGCCTCGTCTTCCAACTCCTCTACTGCAGCCGCATCCCGGACAAGCTCGTAAGCTTCCTCGCGAACCCCGGCTACACCTTCGTCGGGGTCGCGATCGACGGCGACGTGGAGAAGCTGGTGGAAGACTACGATCTGAGTGTGAGGAAGGCCGTGGATTTGCGTGCCCTAGCTGTGCGGCACTCCAACGATTCGTCTCTGAAGAATGTTGGATTGAAGGATCTGGTGAGGATTTATCTGGGGGCGGAGATGGAGAAGCCGAAACGGGTGACGATGGGGAAGTGGGATAAAGAGGTTCTAACCACAGAGCAGATTCAGTATGCGTGCATTGATGCTTTTGTGTGCTTTGAAATTGGCAGGATTTTGAATGCTTCTTCTGCTCATTAGAGTAATCACTAATTCACTGTTATCTTTGATTCTGCATTTCTGCTACTATGTAGTAGGAGTGTTATTAAGATGATGAATTAGCTTAGTATATTGGGGATTATCTCTTTTTAGTAGAATAAACTAAATCGAATCGATTCAAACCAAATCAACTAATTAGCTAGGGTTTGGATTGGCTTGCACAATTCCCAATTCCTGTTAGTCTTAATGTGTTGAATTAACCCCAGAAAACGTGAGGCCTTGCTCTTTTCCAACCTTGTTAACTCAACATAGCCTATAATTCATGTAATTTGTTTCTTTCTCATTCCTTGAATAGATCAGAAGACTTGGAAAAAACATAAATTTTAAAATTTTTATAACTCTGAAATTTATATTTGAACTTTTTAAAATTTAATATAAAATATTTGTAATATAGTGCAATTATATTTTATTATACTATCAAAGTTCTCCAAATCTAGCCTAAGTTCAAGAGTCCAATCAAGTTACTAGGCCATGTATATAAAAGAAGAGAAAGACCGAGATGAAGTCTAAACAATCCGCCATTTGATAACCGCTAACAACCATCCCCCAAAAAGAAGGGGAAGTCATTTTCTCCCAAAACATACCTATTTTCCTTTGACTAAGGCATCATTTTTCATTGGCCTTATTTTCCCCCCTCTTGCCAAAGACGGAAAACTTGGAAAACATTTTTTGAAGTCATTTTCCGAGTTTTCAAACGCACCCTAAGAAAACTTCATTAATTTTAAAGTGAAAGTGTTATGACATAATTTTTATTTTTATTTGCACAAAAGTATAAAAATTCAATTGTCTATTTGACATTTTTTCCTTAAAGCATATATTAGATCAAACAATTGGCCCGTCGAAGTCATCAACATCGTAATATGATGTTCCAGGGCCTTGTTGCTCTCTTCCGCATCGTGACACAGCTTAGCTGCCTTGGCATTCAGCTCGTCAAGCCAACTTCCCATTTTCTTGAGATACACATACATCTCGTAGTTTTCCTGCTCAAGATCTTTCCACTCCGCCTCCAATTTAGCACGCCTCTGACTCTCACTCAGCTCTTCGTTGGTCGCCATAACCTTACCTAGAAAGAAGTGTAGAATTCTAAATCCAGTTAACTGATTCAATAATTCAAAAGGGTCCAAATTCGAAGCAAAATATTTTGTGCAGAAGCCTAAGACCTTCCTATATAGTGTAATGTTTTTGAAAAGTTTTTACAGTTATGATTAGGAACGAGAAAATGAGGGTTGGGGGGGGGGGGGGGGTGAA
>NC_044916.1:30214014-30230048 GCF_003576645.1 Ipomoea triloba | reverse complement strand
GGGGGGGGGGGGGGGGGGGGGGGGTTGAAACGAAAAAAAAAAAACAAAACAAAACAAAATATGAAACTTAAAAAAATAAATAACTAACACAATCTGCGCAAGGCGAGCATATCACTTTATTAATAATGTGGGGCCCTTATTTACTTAAAAAACCTCATATTACCGCAAGGATCTCACTCATTCTCTCACTTCTCCTTCTCTCATCCTCTTCCACTTTATTCAACTTTTTCTTAAAATTTGGTTCAAAAACAATTAATGTGAAGGACCTAAGAGATTCAATCAAACGTAACCGTACAAATATACAAACACAAATAGTAAAATGTATAATCACATAATATAAAAAAAATGCAACACAATCTAAATATGAAATGCACTGATTAAGAATTCAAAATTGCATAAGAGAAATCGAAATGCAGGGATTAAGAATTCAAAATTACAGTAGAGAAATTGAAAAGAATACAACACAATCTACCTCCAGAATGCATGGATTAAGAATTTGAAATTGCAAGAGAAACCAAAAAGAATACAACATAATTTAGATCTGAAATAAAATGTAGGGATTAAGAATTCGAAATTGCAGTATGAATCATCTACATTTAAAATACAATGCAGTGATTACAAATTTGAAATAGAGAAACAGAAAAGAATACAACCCAATCTAGATCTGAAATACAATGCAGGAATTAAGAATTCGAAATGAAGGGAATAGAGAAACCAACAACAACAAAAAAAACAACACAATCTAGATATGAAATATAGGGATTAAGAATTTAAAATTGTTGTAGAGAAAGAAGGTTACTTTTGAAATAGAAACACATGCAATACGATAGTGAGATGGTAGAGATTAGCAATGATATATTACTCCAAATACATACATACATACATACATATATATATATATAACAAATTATATAAAAGTCAATCTATATCTATATTAGAGAATCAAAAAATTAAATAAATTTTAATTTTGCATCAAAACGAAGAAATCACCATTGCCACTAAAAAACGTGTGAACCTGAAAAGAACCTAAAAATGTGTGAACCTCAATAGTTTTCTATGATCTTTTATTATGGTAAAAATTTAAATATAATAATATTTACTTAATTTGATTTGTTTCTTTTGACCATTGAAAATGTGAAAGATATTAGTCTCCTTCATGTCCACATCATCCTCCACGAACCGTTCAGGTCAGAATTCCAGAGGCTCCTTCCACACGCCCGGATCGCGAGCTACGGCCCACACGTTGACGTGCACGATGGGGTTTTTGGGGATGTTGTAGCCGCAATGGGGAGCATACTTAAAAGTAAATATACACACTCCGTATTAATTTATATTCTTGAAATATAACATTTTTACACATGTTATTGTAACATCTTCATAAAAATTATAAATTAAACATGACATTCTGATGGTTTTAGTGTCTGTGGTGGTATGGTCTTAATTTGTTCTTATGCTTTGGGTGCTATAAACAATTATGACATGGTTTTTATGGTGTCTTTTAGTCCTGTTGGTCTGTAAGCTGTGAACAATTATGCCATGGGTGGCATTCATTTTAGTTTTTGCTGTTTCCTTTGACCTGAAAATTATAGTTAAGATGAAATTGCTACTGCATTTTCCTGTTATGTCCTACATTGTAATACTGCAACCATCCCAAAGTTTTTTTAGTACAATAATGCGTGTGTAGAAGCATCTTCCAAGCAATTATATAAATATAAGTTTGCTATTTGGCATTAGCTCACCTGGATTGGGCAGATTGATTGTGGACAAAATTTAAGATTACCATCCAATGATTCAATGAAATCGTTATGATTGGACAGATTGGTTGTAAGTGACATTATATCTTCATTTCAGTTGATTGTTTTTTTTTTTTAAGAACTCAGTTGTCAATATATATAGCATATTTATTTTACAATTGCAACATCAAAAAGAATGTTTGTTACTATTGGTCTTCCATGTGTGCAGCACAGAGAACTTTGCAGTTGTAGAAACATGAAACAAGATGGAAAGTCTGTTCACCATATTTGTGCTTCTTGGCAATAGGAGACTGGAATGAACCCATAACATTCTGGTTTGATTTTAGTTTAGCTTTTGTAGTTACAATTTAATTATAGCTTCATTTCTGTGTTTTTTTTTTTTTTTTTCAAATGAGTATGTATACTCATTTGTAATATAGCTTCACGTAATCATCATTTATGCCTCTTTAATGAGTATGTACTTTTTATTACTCATTTTAGGGTTATAGACTTCTACAGCTTGTAGACTTCTACAGCTTGTGTTTTTACTTTCTAATTGTCTTGTAATTAAGCTCACATGTTACCTCACAATTATAGGATCAACGCATTTCTGTAAAGTTCTTATTATGAATTAATGGTACTGGGCTGTAATTTTAAACGAAAAGGAAATATAATGTTCAAATTTTATGGGAACTGACAGATTGTTAAATTAATCTCAGAATTATAAATATACAAAGGTTAACTATTAATTTGTTAACATTTATATTTATAGTTAAAGTCCAAATTTGAATGGTAGTATGAACAAAGCAACTTTTAATATAAAGTAAAAAACCTTAATCATACATCCTAATACGGCGAGTTTAAATTTGAATGACACTGACCTGCAACGTGGATCTGCTGGATTTTTTGTTATTATGTTTGTCCCATACATGCTGGGACTAAACATTACACATGGTGGTACAGCCAAATCCTAGAGCTGCAACATGTATTGTTAAACATATAGATTCAGACAAATTCAAATATAGAAATAGTTTTTTGCCAGCAAAATATAATGTTCACATTTTTTAAAACATGTATAATTATTTATTGGCTCATGTAACTATAGGATGGCATTTTCTTGCTCAGAATATAGTGTTTATATCTCATCAAACATGTATAATTATTCAAAACAATATATATTCAATATATCATCTATTGGCTCATGTAACTACAATAAGACATTTTTTGGCTCAGATGAAATAATTCATAATATTCCAAACGCACCCTAAGAAAACTTCATTAATTTTAAAGTGAAATTGTTATGACCTAATTTTTATTTTTATTTGTACAAGTGTAAAAGTTCACTGGTCTATTTGACATTTTTCCTTAAAATAGTTATTAGATCAGACAACATTGTAATAAGATGTTCCAAGAACTTGTTGTCCTCCTTCACATCGTGACACATCTTCTCTACCATGGCATTCAGATCGTCAACCCGCTTTTGAATTTTCTTGAGATAGACATACATCTCGTCAAATTCCAGTTGCGTAACATCCTTCCAATCTACCTCCAATTTAGCACGCCTCTGACTCTCACTCATCTCTTCGTTGGTTGCCATAACCTTACCTGGAAAGAAGTGCAGAATTTAAAATACAATTAATTGATTCAATAGTTCAAAAACGTTCAAATTCGAAGCAAAATATTTTGTGCAGAAGCCTAAGACCTTCCTCAATAGTGTAATATTTTTGAAAAGTTTTTACAGCTATGATTAGAAAAGGAGGGGAAGGAAAAAGAAAAAAACAAAACAAAATATGAAACTTAAAAAAATAGATAAATAACACAGTCTGCGCAAGGCGCAGGAGCATATCACTTTATTAATAACGTGGGGCCCTTATTTACTTCAAAAACCTCATATTACTGCAAGGATCTCACTCATTCTCTCACTTCTCCTTCTCTCCTCCTCCACTCAACTTTTCTTAAAATTTGGTTCAAAAACAATTAATGTGAAGGGCCTAAGAGATTCAATCAAACGTAACCGTACAAATATACAAACACAAATAGTATACCTAAGAGATTCAATGAATCGTAACCGTACAAATATACAAACACGAATAGTAAAATGTATAATCACAAAATATAACAAAAAAAATGCAACACAATCTAAATCTGAAATGCACTGATTGCATAAGAGAAATCGAAATGCAGGAATAAAGAATTCAAAATTACAGTAGAGAAATTGAAAAGGATACAACACAATCTACGTCCAGAATGCAGGGATTAAGAATTTGAAATTGCAAGAGAAACAAAAAAGAATACAACATAATCTAGATCTGAAATAAAATGTAGGGATTAAGAATTCGAAATTGCAGTATGAACCATCTACATTTAAAATACAATGCAGTGATTACAAATTTGAAATTGCAGTAGAGAAACAGAAAAGAATACAACACAATCTAGATCTGAAATACAATGCAGGAATTAAGAATTCGAAATTGAAGGGAATAGAGAAACCAATAACAGGAAAAAAAAAAAAACACAATCTAGATCTTAAATATAGGGATTAAGAATTCGAAATTGTTGTTGAGAAAGAAGGTTACTTTTGAAATAGAAACACATGCAATACGATAGTGAGATGGTAGAGATTAGCAATGATATATTACTCCAATCTATATATATATATATATATATATATAAGTCAATCTATATCTATATTAGAGAATCCAAAAATTAAATGAAGAAATCACCATTGCCACTAAAAAACGTGTGAACCTGAAAAGAAGCTAAAAAAACGTGTGAACCTCAATAGTTTTCTATGATCTTTTATGGTAAAAATTAAAATAAAATAATATTTACTTAATTTGATTTGTTTCTTTATTTTGACCATTGAAAATGTGAAAGATATTAATTTTTGTTAGTATTTTATACTTGTACCTCAAGTATGTAATTGGCAATATTAGATTAGGACTTAGCTTAATTAGATTAGTATGTGAGGATTGAAGATGTGTTGAAACAAAACATGCACACCGTATGCATGCATTTTACAAATGGTACGTACTAAGATATCCTCCATCTTAAGGCAATTTACAAAAGTATACAAGTATATTGGGAGATTTAATGGTCTAAGCTAAGGGACGATCTCTTAACCTCACGGGTGAAAGGGTAAATTGAATTTATATGAAAATGAGTATTAAGTAAAGACTTTGATTGGAAATTGTGTGTATAAAAAATTTGGAAATTCAAGAAACACGCACTCTGAATTCTCTCTATATATCTCAAGATAATTTGTATTATTTTTAAGTGTGTACATAACCAGGGAAAAACAAAAGGATTCAAATTCAATCCTTGAATTGATTACTTAAAGTTAGAATGTTTTGATGATGAACATTAATTTGTAAGTGAATTAGGGCAGGAATGGAAGAATGGTTGAAAGAATATATATATATATAGCAGATGGAAATTAAATAGGTGTTGGTAGGCATTGAATTTGTGAGTTTGTTTTGAGGTGTGGAACTGTACTTGCGGATAGGATCCTGATGAGTGTAAAGGAGGTGTACGTACGTCCTTAAGAACTGAACTTTTTCCAATTTAAAAATGGCAATGCAAATTAAAGGTTGAATGCTACCTGATGAGCCTCGCTCGATCTTGCGAGTTTGCATTGCCTTGTGAATTTCCTATTGGCTTCTGAGAAAAATAAAATTAAAGCAGCTGCCATGGGATGGAGTCTGAGATGGAATTAAGGAGAGAAGATGCATGTTTGTATTATTTAATACTGTACTAGGGGTGTCACTGCCTGGCCTGGTGCAGCTCCAGGCCAACTGCGGCATCCTTAGCTGTTTTGGCTCGTTACGTTGTGTTTAGCCCCGGGCTCGAGATTTGAGTTGAACCAGTATTAGTCCCAGAACCCGAGACTTGAGTGTCTACACCTTCAGAAGGTGCTAGCTGTAACTTTCCTTTAATTTTTCCGCTTTCTTCAGCTTCATTGTCTGAAAATACATCGTCTTTAATTTAATTTCTTAGACTCATCAGCTGAGCCCGGACTGGGAGAATTGAAGAGGTAGTTTTGGAACTCGAATTGTCAGATGATTTTACACCAGTAGCTTAGCTTCTGGTTGAGAGAGGATCGGAGTTGCGGGAAAAGCAGCATCATAGTCCACTAGGAAACCAGGCGAGGTATCAAAATATAGTCCAGCTAGCAAAGGGATATAATCATGTGATGTGGTCAGAAAAACTTTCAATACAGCTTCAAGTGTAGCAAGTTTCTCTCCATGTACCTTGTCCAAACCATCGATCGTATTCACAATTTTCCGGTTCTCAATCATTGTTGTGCTCAACCAGCTAAATAATCAAGAGAACAATATAAGAATCCACACCAGATGCAGAATCCAACACTCCCGAAAAATTGGTTGCATACCAGTAAAAGTCTCCTTCCTTAGCTTGCTTGTCATTGTTGCGCCCGCGGAAGTGGGATAGATCAGATTGCAACAATAATTTGAGAAAGAAAAATAAATGAGGCATAGATTTTACGTGGAAAACCCCTAAACAAATTAGGGTAAAAACCACGGGCAAGGGTAGAAGAATTTCACTATGAGAAAATAGGAGTTACAACCACTCTCTAACTAACAAGGAGAAAACAAGGATAATTCTCTCTTGCTAGGAAGGAGAAATACACTTAACAAACTCTCTAATATCTCTAGTATATGAGGGAAGAATAGAATGATTTGGGATGACTAGAATGACAAATGACCTCCCTANAACATGCACACCGTATGCATGCATTTTACAAATGGTACGTACTAAGATATCCTCCATCTTAAGGCAATTTACAAAAGTATACAAGTATATTGGGAGATTTAATGGTCTAAGCTAAGGGACGATCTCTTAACCTCACGGGTGAAAGGGTAAATTGAATTTATATGAAAATGAGTATTAAGTAAAGACTTTGATTGGAAATTGTGTGTATAAAAAATTTGGAAATTCAAGAAACACGCACTCTGAATTCTCTCTATATATCTCAAGATAATTTGTATTATTTTTAAGTGTGTACATAACCAGGGAAAAACAAAAGGATTCAAATTCAATCCTTGAATTGATTACTTAAAGTTAGAATGTTTTGATGATGAACATTAATTTGTAAGTGAATTAGGGCAGGAATGGAAGAATGGTTGAAAGAATATATATATATATAGCAGATGGAAATTAAATAGGTGTTGGTAGGCATTGAATTTGTGAGTTTGTTTTGAGGTGTGGAACTGTACTTGCGGATAGGATCCTGATGAGTGTAAAGGAGGTGTACGTACGTCCTTAAGAACTGAACTTTTTCCAATTTAAAAATGGCAATGCAAATTAAAGGTTGAATGCTACCTGATGAGCCTCGCTCGATCTTGCGAGTTTGCATTGCCTTGTGAATTTCCTATTGGCTTCTGAGAAAAATAAAATTAAAGCAGCTGCCATGGGATGGAGTCTGAGATGGAATTAAGGAGAGAAGATGCATGTTTGTATTATTTAATACTGTACTAGGGGTGTCACTGCCTGGCCTGGTGCAGCTCCAGGCCAACTGCGGCATCCTTAGCTGTTTTGGCTCGTTACGTTGTGTTTAGCCCCGGGCTCGAGATTTGAGTTGAACCAGTATTAGTCCCAGAACCCGAGACTTGAGTGTCTACACCTTCAGAAGGTGCTAGCTGTAACTTTCCTTTAATTTTTCCGCTTTCTTCAGCTTCATTGTCTGAAAATACATCGTCTTTAATTTAATTTCTTAGACTCATCAGCTGAGCCCGGACTGGGAGAATTGAAGAGGTAGTTTTGGAACTCGAATTGTCAGATGATTTTACACCAGTAGCTTAGCTTCTGGTTGAGAGAGGATCGGAGTTGCGGGAAAAGCAGCATCATAGTCCACTAGGAAACCAGGCGAGGTATCAAAATATAGTCCAGCTAGCAAAGGGATATAATCATGTGATGTGGTCAGAAAAACTTTCAATACAGCTTCAAGTGTAGCAAGTTTCTCTCCATGTACCTTGTCCAAACCATCGATCGTATTCACAATTTTCCGGTTCTCAATCATTGTTGTGCTCAACCAGCTAAATAATCAAGAGAACAATATAAGAATCCACACCAGATGCAGAATCCAACACTCCCGAAAAATTGGTTGCATACCAGTAAAAGTCTCCTTCCTTAGCTTGCTTGTCATTGTTGCGCCCGCGGAAGTGGGATAGATCAGATTGCAACAATAATTTGAGAAAGAAAAATAAATGAGGNAGATTGTAACAATCATATCTTCACACCATTCTTTCTACCTTGCACTTTCCATGCCGCTTACGTCTCTATCAGGCCACAGGAAGATCGACACCAAGTAAACTTATCAACATTGATTACCTTTGTTAGGAAATCTGCTACGTTGTCCGTGGTATGGATTTTCTGCAAATCTACTGTCCCTTCTTCCACCTTCTCTCGGATGAAATGGTACTGCACTCGTATGTGTTTCGTCCTTGAATGAAATGCAGGATTCCTTGCTAGATGCAAGGCACTCTGACTGTCACAAAACAAAGAGACAAACTCTTGTTTGTGCCCGAGCTCCTCCAATAGCATTGTCAACCAAATTGATTCTTTACTGGCTTGTGTAGCTGCTACATATTCTACTTCTGTTGTTGACGTAGCCACAACTGCTTGCAGTTTTGAAACCCAGCTTACAGCTCCACCAGCAACTTTGAACACATATCCTGTCGTAGATTTACTTTTATCCAAATCCCCTGCATAGTCAGAATCCACATACCCGTTGATAAGAAAGTCTGATCCTCCATAACATAATGCAACATCTGAGGTCCCCTTGATGTATCTTAGGACCCTCTTCACACAGTTCCAATGCTCTCTGCCTGGATTCGCCATGTACCGACTAACTACTCCCACTGCTTGCGCAATGTCTGGTCTTGTACATATCATAGCGAACATTAGACTCCCCACCGCTGATGCATACGGTACTCGAGACATCTCCATCCTCCCTTCTTCATTGCTAGGACTCATACTTGAGGATACTTTGAGATTAATAGGAAGAGGGGTAGAAATTGGCTTACAATCTTGCATGCTGAAACGTGACAAGATTTTCTTTAAATAATTCTTTTGAGAAAGCCAAATCTTCCTATTACCTCTGTCTCGGTGAATTTGCATCCATAGAATCTTGTTTGCTGGTCCCAAGTCCTTCATTTCGAATTCCCTAGCCAGTTGTGCCTTCAATTCATCAATATGATCTTTGTTGGGGCCTGCGACCAACATGTCATCTACATACAACAGCAATATAACAAAGTTATCTTTTCCAAACCTCTTGAAATATGCACAAGGGTCTGCATTCAGTCTGTTGTATCCAAGGCACATGATGAAGGAATCAAATCTCTTATACCAACACCTTGGCCCCTGCTTTAAACCGTATAGAGATTTGTTCAACCTGCAAACCAAGTTCTGATTCTCTTTGTCTTCAAATCCTTCAGGCTGGAGCATATATATCTCTTCTTCAAGATCTCCATGAAGAAAAGCCGTTTTCACATCTAGCTGCTCTAGATGTAAGTTGAATGTAGCACACATCGCCAAAACTACACGAACTGTTGTTAGTCGAACCACAGGTGAAAATATTTCATTGAAATCAATACCTTCTTTCTGAGCATATCCCTTCACCACCAGTCTTGCACGATACCGCTCCACTTGATCGTCACCATTCCTTTTGATTTTGAAGACCCATTTGTTACCAATTGGCTTCCTTCCTTGTGGTAGTGGCACAAGTTCCCATGTATTATTTTTATGGAGAGCTTCTATTTCTTCCTGCATTGCTGCCGTCCATTGAGAAACATCTGAGCTGTTTATCGCTTCCTGAAAGGTTGATGGCTCACCATCCTCTGTTAGAAGGCAGTATGCAACATTCCCTTCCATAACATAATCTGAGTGCCAAGTGGGACGTCTTCTTTCACGGTCTGATTGACGAGTTGTTGGAGTTCCAGAGCGTTCTGGTTCTGGTTCCTCGTGCGCCGGTTCTGCTTCAGAAGAATCTTGTTCAAATTCCTCCTCTACCTGTATCTGAGTAGTTTCTGGCTTTTCNAATGGTAGAAGAATTTCACTATGAGAAAATAGGAGTTACAACCACTCTCTAACTAACAAGGAGAAAACAAGGATAATTCTCTCTTGCTAGGAAGGAGAAATACACTCAACAAACTCTCTAATATCTCTAGTATATGAGGGAAGAATATAATGATTTGGGATGACAAGAATGGCAAATGACCTCCCTATTTATAGTTGAGAAATAAGGGTCATTTTGTAGTTAGTCTAAAGCTTAGGGACCAAACAATAATTCTCCAAAGTTTGGCTGCCTAACTTTCTTGTTCAAAGTTGATATTTGCCTAATTATGGCTGCTGCAACATTGCCTAATTCTGCCGACAGTCATGAAAATGGACTTTGAAATCTCCAGCCAATTCTGTAAGGCCAGGCTCCCCAGGGAGAGCAAAAACCATTATCCCTTTCTTTGGTGCAGTATTCTTCAGGCTGTACAAAATGGAGGATACAAGTATGAGTTAAATCACTAATAAATACCATAGAAATTCTCCTAAATAAAAATAGTTAGTTCCTCAACTGGTTATCAGCAAAGCTACAAGAACTCACTCCCATAGAAATTCTAGGCACTGTATATAATAATATATAGTGTTGAGGAAGAGATTAGTATGAAAAGATGCAAATCTAAAGACCTACCGAGATATCCTTGGTTCTCGGATGTTTTTTGGTCGAAAAGAGCACACCTGCGCATTAAAATAAAAATAGGAGGAATTCAGAAAGTCAAACTGAATGATAGGATAGTCTACAATAAATGGCTCGTGTGGGTATAAAGATGACATAACTAGTATGGAGTAAATTCTAACTTACCATTATGATCAGAGCTGAGACCGTAATGGAGGGCCTGATCCAATAAGGGCACCTATGGAGCCGAAAACCTCTGAGCATGCACCTGCAACAACTTCAAGGAGTAAGGATACAAATCCCACTTTCTACCTTGTTCAAAGCTAGCTTCTCAGATTTGAGTACATAAGGATGATTGCAAGACTAGAATTTTTCTTTTATATAAAACATCAACTTCAATAAATAATCCAAAAAGGTATTCAAGCATTAATCAAAGAAAATTTTTACCTCCGCCCAGGCTGGTTCTCTCCATTGAAGCCCGTCAAAATACGTTCAAAGTACTTGACGTACCTCTATCAGAAAAAGAATCTATCATTAAGGAACGATTAAGAATATAGATGGGAAAATAGAGAGGTGTAGTTACGTTGTTAGTTGAATGTACAATTTGACTTGGCAGAACGAGGGCTTTTCCATCAATGCATCTTTTCTGGTTGTAGAGTAGTAATCAATAGATTCCTCAGCTGTTAGAAAGAACTGGCCGGATCGGAGGAAGAAAACAAGAATCAAAATTTGCTCACATAAAAATAATCACGAGAAGCACAGGAAGCTCCAATTAAGAAGAGAATATAATCTCCATTCGACTGTGACCTTAACAACTTATGGATCCAAATATAAGAAATTAAAGTTTATTCACCTTTAGGTACAGAAGAAGACTGGATATCATCAAACCAGTCCTTGCAGTGCACAACCACGACATGAATATGCACTCTGACAAAATGATAGTATAAGTTGTACAGTTGTGATCATCAAATGGAAAACTAGCCACCTGCAAAATGAAAGAGATGTGGAAATTAAGATTCAGCAGAAATGCTCTGATCTTTTCCATCTCCTAAGAGAGCATGCAGCAGTATTTTTATGAAATCAGAACGCACCTTTCCCTCAAATAGTGATGCATCGTACAATCTCTCGGAACAAAGATTGTATACTTTATATATAAAGATTGTTGTGTGGAGTCCTTTTTGCAGCGCAGCACTAATATGATGTATTATTACCTGTGCCATTGCTCTTCTCTTCTCTTCTCTTAAGTGTTGTAGACAAAGAATGCATGCTGGCCTGGGGCTCTTTATTTAGTTGTATCTGATTGCATTGATTATTGGGTTGTACTGTTGTGAGACCTGCATCAGGAGATGCTGCAGTTGGCTTGGTTGGGGCATCAGTGATTCTCAAACCAGCTGACTGCCATATAATTAAAAATTAAAGATTGCGTATAAGAATCAAAATAAATTAGATTGATGCATGGGCTAATATTCTACTTAGTTGAAGGAAGAAGTGGTCATGCAAGATATTGAATCTCGCAAGTCAAAACGCATGAAAAAGCCTCCAGCGCAATTTGTGATGCATTGAATTGTTATTTCCATTATTATAGCTTTTTTAACTTTCATTTAAGTGCATTTCTAGAAATTAGCATCTTCATTACCAAACTCTAGTATTTATATCTGTATGAGATATATAATCTCAGGGCAATGAACAATATATTCTTCTCAAGTCTATTCTTTCTTACTCTCTACTATCTTTAATTCTTGGAGTTTACCCTTGCTCGAAAAGGACCTCTTGATTCGACTTTCGGGTTGTATCACAAAGTTAGATCATAATAATTACACGAATTTTATAAAATAATTTCTTATAATAATTACACAGAATTTTATAAATAATTTCTTTAAACTTACCCTTGAAGCTAAATTTCCCAAAACTCTTAAAATTTCCAATCATTTCAATAACTAAAATCCCAAAAATCACATAAATTAGATATTTCGAATTACTAAAATATTATTAAGGCATTATAAATTATTTTACACCTAAACACTTAAAAAGAAATTATTAATTTTTGGGGAAGCATCAATATTACTCCTTATAATAATATATTACATAACATATATTATTATAATATATTTAGAAAATCCCCTTGGCATAACTCCCTTGAGTCAAACATACATACATTACAAAACAAAGCTCCCCTACTTTCGGCTCCATCCCCATCTTGTTTCTTCCCTCAACTTTTTTTTTATTAGCTAAGCAAGAGTGCATGACGCATGTAAGTATCTATACAACTGTATAAAACAAATGCATGTACAAAGCTCAAAGACTACATATATAATACGGACTAATCTATACTATATATAAAAGCATTATCCTCCTCCAGAATTTTCCCGCCCAAACGTAGGGGTATTTTAGTAATATGGTAATTATAATAATAATAATAATAATAAATATTAATAATATTAATTATTATTATTATAGAATAATCTATATCTATACTTCTATATCTATACTATATATAAAAATAATATCCTCCTCCAAAATTTTCCAGCCCAAACGTAGGGGTATTTTAGTAATATGGTAATTATTATTATTATGATAGAATAATATTAATTATTGATTGTAATTTGTTATTAGTAATTATGGTAATGGTAATTAGTAATTATGATAATTATTATGATAGAATTTAGTTTTAATTTGTTATTAGTAATTATTAGTAATTAAGCTAATGTTAATTAGTAACTATGGTAAGTATTACGATGGAATTTTTATTATTATATGATGATAAAATAGAATAGAATTATAAACCTTCCCACTGCTTAAATTCCACGTTTCTGATCATAAAATCAAACTTTATGAAAAATTAACAAAATTTCATTTATAGAATTAATAAGGTAATAATTTCATTTAGAATTAATAATTAAAAATGTTAAGTAATTAATTATACATTCCTTTTGAAAAATTAACAAATTTATAATTCTCACCATTTCTACCTATAAATACAATGGATTGTTGATTTTGAAAATCATAATTCTTCAATTTGNACAAAGTTAGATCATAATAATTACACGAATTTTATAAAATAATTTCTTATAATAATTACACAGAATTTTATAAATAATTTCTTTAAACTTACCCTTGAAGCTAAATTTCCCAAAACTCTTAAAATTTCCAATCATTTCAATAACTAAAATCCCAAAAATCACATAAATTAGATATTTCGAATTACTAAAATATTATTAAGGCATTATAAATTATTTTACACCTAAACACTTAAAAAGAAATTATTAATTTTTGGGGAAGCATCAATATTACTCCTTATAATAATATATTACATAACATATATTATTATAATATATTTAGAAAATCCCCTTGGCATAACTCCCTTGAGTCAAACATACATACATTACAAAACAAAGCTCCCCTACTTTCGGCTCCATCCCCATCTTGTTTCTTCCCTCAACTTTTTTTTTATTAGCTAAGCAAGAGTGCATGACGCATGTAAGTATCTATACAACTGTATAAAACAAATGCATGTACAAAGCTCAAAGACTACATATATAATACGGACTAATCTATACTATATATAAAAGCATTATCCTCCTCCAGAATTTTCCCGCCCAAACGTAGGGGTATTTTAGTAATATGGTAATTATAATAATAATAATAATAATAAATATTAATAATATTAATTATTATTATTATAGAATAATCTATATCTATACTTCTATATCTATACTATATATAAAAATAATATCCTCCTCCAAAATTTTCCAGCCCAAACGTAGGGGTATTTTAGTAATATGGTAATTATTATTATTATGATAGAATAATATTAATTATTGATTGTAATTTGTTATTAGTAATTATGGTAATGGTAATTAGTAATTATGATAATTATTATGATAGAATTTAGTTTTAATTTGTTATTAGTAATTATTAGTAATTAAGCTAATGTTAATTAGTAACTATGGTAAGTATTACGATGGAATTTTTATTATTATATGATGATAAAATAGAATAGAATTATAAACCTTCCCACTGCTTAAATTCCACGTTTCTGATCATAAAATCAAACTTTATGAAAAATTAACAAAATTTCATTTATAGAATTAATAAGGTAATAATTTCATTTAGAATTAATAATTAAAAATGTTAAGTAATTAATTATACATTCCTTTTGAAAAATTAACAAATTTATAATTCTCACCATTTCTACCTATAAATACAATGGATTATTGATTTTGAAAATCATAATTCTTCAATTTGCATTGTCTGTCTCTTCTTCCCGTTCTCTGTGAAATCATATCTTGGCGGCTCTCTCATTTTCTTCTTCCACCGCCCTGTAAATAGAATGGATTGGTGTTGCATCCATTATAATATCAATTACAATATCACTTTACAATACCGATTTTAAGATAATAAATATTTGTTGTAGCACAAGATTGCTTTTGTTTTAATACTTTGGCGTTAGTCTCAATATTTATACTTCGATTTATGTATGTGTATGAATATTTGTTGCAGTATGAACACATGGTGTTGCTGGAGTTGCTAATCAAGGGTCATCTAGAGCCGGAGAAGAAGATATGCAAAGGAGTCGGTGACGACGATGATGTTTTTGGAAATCAATAAAAGAATAGCACACTTTTTAATTGTAAAATCCATTGTTTCCTTAAAACATTTATGTATTTGATTTTGAAATAATTATTAAATTTTATATTGATATTATATGGCATATAATATATATATATATNGGCTCCCGAGTCTATAAGCCATATATCCGCGAACCTTTTTCTACCTTCCCTGGCTATTGGTGCTTCGCAACAAAGAGCACTTCCATCATCTGAGGTACTTGCAACATTTCCTTGAGGATTGGAATTTTGAGGTAAATTCCANTTGAAATAATTATTAAATTTTATATTGATATTATATGGCATATAATATATATATATATATATATATATATATATATATATATATATATATATATGTATGTATGTATGTATGTATGTATGTATGTATGTATATGTGCTTTCCTCCTCATTTTCTTCTTCTTCTTAACTTTTTTATCCCTTTTATTAATACCTAATAATAATTAGCATAAATACTTATTAATAAATTTAAATTTATGTTAGATAATTATTTAATTATTAGAGAAAATATAATTTAATTGTACTATGGAAACATTATTTTTAATAATTTCGATTTAATAATATTATATCTTAGTTATAAAATTTTACCTAATAATTTTAATATTACAAGGGACACAATAAATATCATAAATAATGTTTAATAATTGTCAAGTTGTATTTGGCAATAACAACTTATACTTAATTGTTAAGTCAATTATAAAATATTGTGTACCTATAGACACACTACTTTTAGTACTACGGATGTGACTAAGGATTATCTTAATTATTAAGGATATGTATTTAGCTTGGTAATAAAAAGACTTCAAAAATATGAATTATAGTAGCATGGTACTCAATTAGTAAGACAATTATATTAGACAATCTAATTAATAATTTACTTTTTAAATTATTTTTTTAATGATAGAATATTTTCCTAAAGTATATACACAAATTATACTAATAAGTATAGTGTTAAAAGTGTGTGTGTGTATGTGTGTGTGTGTGTGT